>NC_056076.1:4402500-4650000 GCF_016772045.2 Ovis aries
GAGCTAACCTGAGCTTCCTTTAGGAGAGTGTCAGCATCAACAGAACAGGCTAATGGTGTAAATACAATTTCAAAGGAGTTTCGAACACTGAAGAGATTCATGGAATGTTTGAGGGTGTCAGAGCACAGTTTATCACGGGGCGCCACATGCCAGTCCTTGTGTATTAATCAGCTCCAGTCTCCTGCAGCTCTACTGGTAGGCATACCTTGATTTTAGTTATTATAGATAATTGACATGGGGCTTCCCAGCAGCTCGGCAGGTAAAGAATCTGCCTGCAATGCAGAAGACTCAAGAGACCTGGCTTCCATTCCTGGGTCGGGAAGGTCCCCTGGAGGAGGACATGGCAACCCACTCCAGTATTCTTGCCTGGAGAATCTCATGGACAGAGGAGGCTGATGGGCTAAGGTCCACGGGGTCACAAAGAGTTGGGCACGAACTGGAAAAGTTCCAAAGTTCCAAAGTTCCAAAGTGACTGGAAACATAGGCATAAATGATAGTGATCACCCTGGGTGTGTGCTTGACATACGTCACTATCCTTCTCTGACTTTTTACTACTTCATATCACCTTTTGTCCAGTCCCTTGCCTTCAGTGTTTCCCAAACCAGACTCCTCTTTCACAATCTGTCCTCGTCCAAATTCAAAAACTTGCTGACAGTTTAAAATTTACCTTCAACCCTCCTGGTCTCTCAGAAACCAAATCCTCCTCTTAGGGGGCGGGTCCCCACTGTGGCCCCACCCACCGACCCTCCCGACCCCGCCCACCTCCCACTCCCGACCCCACCCGCTGCCCCTCCGGCCCCGCCCACCAACCCTCCAGACCCCGCCCGCGCGAGGAGCAGCCACCTTGCCTGTCTCCTCTCTGCGCAATTGCATAAGGTGACAAAGGGACACAAAGGGACGACACGTGGATCCCGAGTTTAAGAAGCGTATCTTCTGCATCGTGTCCAGAGAGATCCCCCTGGACATAGGTCACCTGGGCCTCCCTGGGCACCTGTGCCCACCCCCCTCCCCGACCCCCCCACTCACATAGGCCCTCCAGCTCTCACCAGAGCACCTGATTGTCTGCAGGCTCTGGAGGGTGTGAGTGGTCTCTCTGGCAGGCCAGGGTACCTCATGGTGGGGGTGAGAGGGGTCCCTTCCCAGCCCTTACCCCCCCACCCACCGTGGTGTCCTCTGGCCCCTGGGAACCGCTTCCTGCCAGACTGAATCATTCTGTCTGACCCCCTGGGCCACCTGGGGTCTGTGCCTCTAGCGGCACTGGCGTCCTGGGGTCCCTGTGGGCTGGAAGTGGTGGCTCTTTGTGTCACCGCTGTCATCTGAGCACTACCGTGTGTGTGCTTAGTCGTGTCTGAGTTGTGCGACCAGTGCTAAGTCGTGCGACCCCCTGGACTGTAACCCTCCACACTCCTCTGTCCATGGGATTCTCCAGGCAAGAATACTGGAGCGGGCTGCCCTGCCCTCCTCCAGGGGATCTTCCCCATCCAAGGATCGGACCCACGTCTACTGCATTAGCAGGAGGGTTCTTTATTGTCTCAGCCACCTGGGAAGCCACTGAGCACTAAAGCTATGTGCTTATCTAGGTGACTGTCCCCAGGCCCTGCTCCCCAGGACACGGGGTTTTCAGGCCTGAACACTGAGAGGAGTGAGCCGAGCCCAGCACTCACGGAGCTGGACTGTGTGCCCATAGCCAGCTTTCCTTGAGGACGCTCCTTCATCCTCTTCAGCTCGGTGCCCTCAGACCCCTCCCATTCTCATCACTGGACCGACTCCGCCCCTGTGCAGTCTTCAGGAGCAGGACCTGGGGGGCTTGGGAGGCTCCACCCCCGCCTCGAGGGGCTGCGGCCCTTCTCTCCCTCTGCTGAGAACCCAAATCCCCAGGGTCAGGAGGCACTCCAGCCCATGGCTGACAGTTGAGGGCCAGAGCCTGGCGTCAGACATGGTTGCCCAGGGGGGTCTGCACCCCCAGGCTCCTCTGCCCCCATCTTCCATGCTGGGAGCTCCTGGGGACCGAGAGGTGAGCCAATACCTCTCAGGGCTCAGAGCTGCCTTGACTGCCCTCTGATCAGAGCTGGCCCTGAGCCCGGGGCAGAGGTGAGTGGGACAAAGGCCAGCACCCGTCCTTTTCATTGGCAGGCGTTTTATTTGTTCAGTGCCTTGTCAGTTACCTCCTCATTAGTCCAAAGAGAGGAGAAAGCCTCCCCCATTCACCAAAAGGACCCAGCTTAACACCCACCGGAGTCGGATTCCTCTGGCTTCTCAAAGTGGGAGGGGAGGGAGCTTTTTAGAGAAAAACATGGCTTTCCAAGAAAATACGTTTTGTTTTTATGCTTTCTTTAAAAGGATGTCTTTTAAAGGATTTCAAAAGGTTCCATTTCTTATGGTGCTTGGCAGGTCCTCTTAGGTTTCTGATGCGGTCAGGTCTTAGGGATGACCCTGGTTTGTTGTTTGTGTGTTTACTCTGATAAATCTGATGATGAACAAGCCTCTTTGGGAGAGTGTGGGGGTGATTACAGACCCTCTAATTCTCAGGTGATAAACACTGGAATATATAGCTCACCCCACTTTGCACAGGAAATGCACGCACATTGCTTTCATGGGGGTCATAGGTCATGTTCACAAAGCACTGATTCTCTCTCATCTGCACTGCCTTATCCTGGGTCTACCCTGACGCTCACCATCCAATGCTGTAGTGAATTATTTATGCTTCGAATCTGTCTGCTCTCAGAGACACGGACTGAATCTTGCTCAATATTGTGACCTCACTGTCCAGCATAGACTCTTACAGAAGGCATACACAGCGTTTAAACATTTGTTGAGCACTTGGAGGCTGTGTAAATAGCTTTTTGTTGTTGTCCAGTTGTGTCCGACTCTTTGCAACCCCATGGACTGTAGCACACCAGGCTTTCCTGTCCTTCACTATCTCCTGGAGTTTGCTCAAACTCATGTCCATTGAGTTGGTGCTGCCATCCAACCATCTCATCCTCTGTCGTCCCTTTCTCTTCCTGCCTTCGATCTTTTCCAGCATCAGGGGCTTTTCCAATGTGTCAGCTTTTTACTTTACATTTAATTGAACTTCCTAGGGGACCTTGGGGCTTCCCTGGTGGCTCAGAGGGTAAAGCATCTGCCTGCAATGCAGGAGACCTGGGTTCAATCCTTGGGTCAGGAAGATCCCCTGGAGAAGGAAATGGCAACCCACTCCAGTACTCTTGCCTGGAAAATCCCATGGACAGAGAAGCCTGGTAGACTACAGTCCATGGGATCGCAAAGAATAATATATATAAAACGAATACTAAAAGAACAAACTTTAAAAAACAATCTAAAAACGGTTGTCTTAAAAGAATGCCTTTGTAGCGTAATTATCAATTTATTGTATTTCATGACGCTGATTCATTTTGGTGGGTGTCTGTTGCCCTCTAGTGGCTCTAGAGGGTTAAAGCTCGGGAAACGTTCCTCAAGATGGCCGTTCCCAGGACACATTGGCGAGAAAGACAGAAGAGATGGGGAGAGAGACGTTTGTAGCAGGAACGGTGTGATCACCTCAGACAGTAACTTGGCCTCTTATACAGACTTCTTAATACTCTTGCTCTGTTTAGAAAACAAGGAAACAGAGCCTGCAGAGCCTTAGATGCCGGGGAAGCGAAAACCAGAGCTCCCTCTTCTGAGCAAATGAAATTCTGAACAGCTTGGGGCCGCTTTCGGAAAAGTGCAGCCCACACCAGTGAGGAGGAGTCCTGTCTTCTTTACCTGATGACTCATCTCTCCTCTGGATTGACAGAAAGATAAAGATAAGATTTACTACTCTGTGTCTGCTTATTTAGTTCAGTTCAGTTCAGTCGCTCAGCCGTGTCCAACTCTTTGCGACCCGGTGAATCGCAGCACGCCAGGAGAAGGCAATGGCACCCCCCTCCAGTACTCTTGCCTGAAAAATCCCATGGACAGAGGAGCCTGGGGGGCTGCAGTCCATGGGGACACGACTGAGCGAATTCACTTTCACTTTTCACTTTCATGCATTGGAGAAGGAAATGGCAACCCACTCCAGTTTGGTTCATTTTCCATTTTCTATCATGTGGGGGTCATTATTTTTAAGTGGCTTATAATTCTGGGTCTGGGGAAGTTGCTTGTGAGAAATGGAATATTTCCTGCCATATCAGTCATCAGTGTTTCAGCCACAACTAATGATGAGCTGGTGAGCCCTGAGGGCACTCTGGAAGGAAAGAATACCTGCCCTCTAGCAGCCATCAGGCTGGAGCCCCTCCCTAAGGTGAGCCCCGGGGAGACTCAGGACGTGAGAACACAGGATGGTGGCCCCCGATAGCTGAGGTGCATCTCAAAGGACTGATTTCAGAGAGCCCGGACTCTTGCATGTTCCCATACACAGAAAAGTCTAAATTCCTTAGCTTCAGACATTTGGTTTTCTTTAGTTATCAATAATCTTTTGATGTTTTGACTACCTGCCCTGAACATTCATGGGAAGCATTGATGCTGAAGCTAATGCTCTAATACTTTGGCCACCTGATGTGAAGAACTGACTCCTTGGAAAAGACCCGCATGCTGGGAGAGGTTGAAGGCAGGAGGAGAAGGGGACGGCAGAGGATGAGATGGTTGGACGGCATCACCGACTCGATGGACATGAGTCTGAGTAAGCTCCGGGAGTTGGTGATGGACAGGGAGGCCTGGCGTGCTGTAGTCTACGGGGTCGCAAAGAGTCAGACATGACTGAGCGACTGAATTGAACCTGCCCTTTGCTGCAAAACTATATAACCTGGCTTCCCCATCTCGCCTCCTCAGAGCGGTTCTCCCAGGGTCACTTGAGATGCTGCTTCTTGGGCTTAAGTCCTAAAAATTCCCAGCAAAAAAACCCCACAAAAAACCCTCTCATCTTTTCGGTTGTGAATATCTTTTAAATCCATGCGTGTGGGCCTAGATTCACATGCAGTGCAATCAGCATGTTACTGAGTCCAAGCTCACTCTGCTCACTGGGAGACGAGGTGCTGAGGCTAGGAATATGACTTTATTTGGAGAACCGGCTGATCAAGAAGATGCAGACAAACGTCTGAACACAACCATCTCACCTGGGCCTGGATGCCAGGTTCCCTTATGGATCAGCGATGGGGGGAAGGTAAGGAACCAAAGTGGAAAGGCCATCAATCTTGTGGATAGCTCCTAGAATGGCAAACCTCAGGCAGCAGGATGTGTTCCTTCCTGCCTGCCATCCACAGGTGGACAGGCTTCTGAACAAAGGCACTTTAGCTGAACAGTCAGGCAGAGAGGCAGGATTCGCTGAGGCAGGCCATTATGTATGATTACAATAAGAGCAGCAACGAAAAAGCAAGTCAAACAGTTTCAACAGGGGTCAGAACTGGCTTCTCCCCGGGTGAACCAGCAGTGTGCTCTTTCCTCTGAGGACCCAGGCAGGCGGGAGAGGAGAGGGAGCCCCTCACCTCGGACACAGCTTTGGGGCGGGCCTGGGAGAGCCAGAAAGGCAGAGATCACGGTAAATAGCATTTCTGTGAAATGTATTAAAAGTTAAAACAAATGCCAAATTATCCATGATAAGCAAAACTGTTGGTGTTTTAGGTAAAAACAGGATCAGCAGAACTGACTTTTCTCTCCACTCAGGTCTCCAGTGTGGCTGGCACAGTGCTGATTTCTCTTTGCTGTTTTTTATTAGGAAAGAGGAGCTTCCCTGGTGGCTGAAATGGTAAAGAAACTGCCTGCAATGCAGGAGATCTGGGTTTGATTCCTCGGTTGGAAAGATCTCCTGGAGAAGGGAATGGCAACCCACTCCAGCATTCTTGCCTGGAGAATCCCAAGGACAGAGGAGCCTGGAAGGCTACGATCCATGGGGTCATAAGGAGCCAGACACGACTGAGCGACTAACACCTTCACTCTACGAGTGGTTAAGGACCCAGCCTCCATAGTGAGATAGCTGGGTTTCAAACCCGGTGCTGCTACTTACTGGGTGCTTGACGTTGGGCAACATTCATCATGTGAGTCCTTAAAAGTGAAGCCTCTTTGTTGGCTGGGTTAGAAAGAGGAAAAGGAGGATGGAGGAGAGATTTGCTCGAGGTGTGAGAGGGGTATGGCCCATCTTGCTGGCTTTGAGGATGGAGGGCGGGAACCAGGAGACTGGGGATGGGAGTGGCCCCTAGAAGCTGGGAATGGTCCCCAAATGACAAGCTGCCAACCCCCAGTAACAGGAGAGAAAAATAAGGGGCAAAACAGGAACAATAAAGAGAGCGAAAAGACATGCGTGCTTAGTTATTTCAGCTGTGTTCCATTCTTTGCGACCTGCGGACTGACTGTAGCCCACCAGGCTCCTCTGTCCATGGGCTTCTCCAGGCAGGAATATTGGAGTGAGTTGCCATTTCCTCCTCCAGGGGATCTTCCCGACCCAGGGATCAAAACTGTGTCTCTTACCTCTCCTGCATTAGCAGGCAGGTTCTTTACCACTAACACCACCTGGGAAGCCCACAAAGAGAGCAAGAAGACACGTGTGCTGGCGTTTACACAGGAAGGATGAGGGAGAGCTGCGGCTGGCGAGCACCGCCAGTCTGGACACCTCGCCTCCTTTGGGGACTGCGTGCTTCAGTGTGGTTTCCTCTGTTCTCTCCCTCCCCCAGTTGGGGGACACTGGCTCTGGACCCGCATGTATATTTTACATGTCTATCAGAGCAGCAGGAGACTCAAAATGCCTGAAAAATTAAAAGCTTTTTATTCTCTTGCTTCCCACCCCCCCGCTTTTATTACATACGAATTTGGCATAGAATACCATGCCTGATGCGGACATGTAATATTTAATGAACAGCTGTTGCTTTTTCTTTGCTATCCCCACATGTCAAGATTTTGTGTCTGTGTGTGCAAAGCTAAAGAAAATAAGGCTTCAGTGTATTTTATGTGCCTGTTAAAAGCGAAATTAACAGTACTGTGTGCGTAGTTAGAAGCCTGCAATAACAGCCAATGAACCGCCTCTGCTTACCCAGTCCCAAGGCCCCCGACACTCTGTGTTTCAGCCTCTGACCCTGCCCAGCCCACAAAGCATATTTGCAAGAAAGGGAAAGAGACCCTCCTTCAACTGAAAAAGGCTAATTTGGAATACTACTTTTTTCAATAATAACAGTTAAAAAACATAAAATCAGTCTATGTAAATTATATAAATCAAATTGTTGAACCCAATGGGAGGTTTAAAATCTTAATCAAAATAATTAGGAACTCAAGTCTCCAGGATATAATAATTAGCTTCAGATAGTTTGCCCGTTTTTCTATTTTCCAATATTTTGTGGAATTTGTCAATAGTAATGGATAAGGAGAGCTTCCCTGCTGGCACTCTGTAAAGAATCCACCTGCGATGCAGAAGACACAGGTTCGATTCCTGGGTTGGGAAGATCCCCTGAAGGAGGAAATGGCCAGCTCCTCCAGTATTCTTACCTGGAAAGTCCCATGTACAGAGGAGCCTGGTGGGCTACAGTTCATTGGGTCACAAAGAATCGCACATGACTATGTATGCACACAGGCAAAATGGACAGGAAGTAGATGGTAGTAAATTCAACCTCATCCTTTGTTGTGTTTGACCTTGGGACATATGTTTCCCCTGACATTTCACTTATTATCTCTAAATAAATAATCAATCGGGTTGAAGTTATGGTAGATGGGGTGGAAAAGACAGCAAAAGATGGTCGTGAATATAGTGACTTGACTGTAGCTGACTCTTGAGACAGGATGTTGTGGACTGCAGAGAATTCCAAAAGTATGAGATAGAGGGGGGAGATGGATCTTTGAGAAGCAATTTGGAACCACAACATATTTCTGAGCAGAGTAATGGCATACTCAGAAGGACAATAAGCAAGTTGTTTACGTTTTGGAAACTACAGGAAAATGCTTGAGTAATGTTACAGATTCAATTACAACCACACTGAAAATGTTAAACTCCTTAGGCTCAATGAACAATGACAATTTGAATCCGAGAGTATCCCTTTAGGGTAAATCTCTATTTACAGGAAGGAGTTTGATACAGACACAAACTCAGGAGTGGATCTAACAGTGGAAAATAATATATGACATGGAATTTAGGGAGTTCAGCTCAGTTCAGTTGCTCAGTCGTGTCCGACTCTTTGCCACCCCATGAATCGCAGCACGTCAGGCCTCCCTGTCCATCACCAACTCCCGGAGTTCACTCAGACTCACGTCCATCGAGTCCGTGATGCCATCCAGCCATCTCATCCTCTGTCGTCCCCTTCTCCTCCTGCCCCCAATCCCTCCCAGCATCAACGTTTTTTCCAATGAGTCAACTCTTCTCATGAGGTGGCCAGAGTACTGGAGTTTCAGCTTCAGCATCATTCCTTCCAAAGAAATCCCAGGGTTGATCTCCTTCAGAATGGACTGGTTGGATCTCCTTGCAGTCCAAGGGACTCTCAAGAGTCTTCTCCAACACCACAGTTCAAAAGCATCAATTCTTCGGTGCTCAGCCTTCTTCACAGTCCAACTCTCACATCCATACATGACCACAGGAAAAACCATAGCCTTGACTAGATGGACCTTAGTCGGCAAAGTAATGTCTCTGCTTTTCAATATGCTATCTAGGTTGGTCATCACTTTTCTTCCAAGGAGTAAGCGTCTTTTAATTTCATGGCTGCAGTCACCATCTGCAGTGATTCTGGAGCCCCAAAAATAAAGTCTGACACTGTTTCCACTGTTTCCCCATCTATTTCCCATGAATTTAGGGAACCCAGCCCTAAATGTTTGACTTGCTAGAAGCTGAGTTGTTATGAATCAGGATTGCAACCCGTTAAGTTTTACTAAGTAAACACCTATTAGGGACTCCCTAGGAGAAGGCAATGGCACCCCACTCCAGTACTCTTGCCTGGAAAATCCCATGGACGGAGAAGCCTGGTGGGCTACAATCCATGGGGTTGCTAAGAATCGGAGACGACTGAGCGACTTCACTTTGATTTTCGCTTTCATGCATTGGAGAAGGAAATGGCCACCCACTCCAATGTTCTTGCCTGGAAAATCCCAGGGACGGTGGAGCCTGGTGGGCTGCCGTCTATGGGGCTGCACAGAGTCGGACACGACTGAAGCGACTTAGTAGTAGTAGTAGTAGACAATAAGGAGAGTGACTTCACTTTCACTCTTCACTTTCATGCACTGGAGAAGGACATGGCAACCCACTCCAGTGTTCTTGCCTGGAGAATCCCAGGGATGGAGGAGCCTGGTGGGCTGCCATCTATGGGGCTGCACATAGTCGGACACGACTAAAGCGACTTAGCAGCAACAGCAGACGATAAGGAGGCAAACCGTAAACGTGCAAGGAGGCTGTTGAACAAGTGGTTCGGCAGATAGGACGCTTGGGCTGTTACCTGGAGTTATTACCCAGGGGTTCTGTCCAAGGATTTAAAAATTTCATTTAAAGATGTTTCCCTTTATTAAAACACAGGAGCGGTGAAACTTTCTACTGGCTTTCTGGAAACCAAAGGAAAGACTCTGCTGGATTTCTCTAAGGCAGAAAATATGTTGTGCATTGTCCTGAGTCAAGATGGCCCAAGAGGTTCTCAGCATGGCAACTTTAGACAAACAACCCTGGAGCTCTGTTCTGTGGTGGTGGCCACGGTGACTAGACCCCTGGTGGAGGGACTGAGGGAAGTTAGGAAGGTCAGCTCTCCTGAACACCGCCCACCTCCACTGGCCTGCGACTTGTGCCCTATGGCCTATGCTCCTGTGCCTGGGTTTCGGGTCCCAGTTTCACAAACACAAGTATGATGGGCTTTTGAATGGAAGAGTCAATGAACTGACTACAGAATGGGGATTAGTGAGATGCAAGCAGCTTATTAGGAAGAAGGAGGCATGATTATAGTTTTGGAGAGAGGTTTAAAAATTAAAAGAGGTAGGTTTTCAAAGAAATAAACTAGAAACAATTAAAATATTTAATTGACTGTTCAGCACAATTCAATGGTAAGTGATAAAGTTAAATTAATTTAAAAGTATGACCTTGAAAAGAAATATTTTCTCCAGTTTCATCATTAAATGTGGCCTAGGGAGGGGAGCAGGAACATCTTTTCTGCACATCCCCCCACCCACCGCAAACTCCCATGCGTACACTCGGTATCCATATGGTAGGCTCTGATACCATAGCTGTTGAACTGTAAGGAGATCCAACCAGTCCATTCTGAAGGAGATCAGCCCTGGCATTTCTTTGGAAGGAATGATGCTGAAGCTGAAGCTCCAGTACTTTGGCCACCTCATGTGAAGAGTTGACTCATTGGAAAAGACTGTGATGCTGGGAGGGATTGGGGGCAGGAGGAGAAGGGGACGACCGAGGATGAGATGGCTGGATGGCATCACGGACTCGATGGACGTGAGTCTGAGTGAACTCCGGGAGTTGGTGATGGACAGGGAGGCCTGGTGTGCTGCGATTCCTGGGGTGGCAAAGAGTCGGACACGACTGAGCAACTGAACTGAACTGAACTGAATATCATAGCCACTCCGCCACCACTCCTGGCAAGGTAATCCTCAAACACGGGATCTCAATAACATCAGGACAAAGCAGCTAGCACAAAAGGCTTTCTGCTCATCTCCCTGCAACAATTTGAGCATCACAAAGAAAACGGCACCCTCAATTCCAGTAAGATACAGTTTTGAAGGTCTGCGAATTGGTAATGACACGCAGGAAAGAAAGGTTAACATCAAATGCACCAAACAGCACGGTGAACGCAACAGCGCATGTTTGATTTTCGGGGGTCTTTAAAAGTAGGGGACTTGGTGCAGGAGTGCACACGTGGCTATCCTTTTGGGTCCACGTGTGTTTACAAAATATAGGTGTGTCCTTGTTTGGTAGCAATTCCTAGGTGAACGAGGCTAAACAAAGCTGGTTATGTGATGGTGGACTCCCTTGAGAGCCTATTTCAGTGATGATACAATATCGTGATTAGGTCAGACAGACCTAAAGTCAGTAAGAGGGAGTGGGCACTCATGTAGGGGCTGCTGGCAATTCCCGGGAAAGCAGAGGGGAGTGAAGAAAGGGGGTGTGTCAGAGGGTCCACTCCTGAGGGGGAAATAACGTGTAGTCTCTTTATCAAGGTCACCTGCCCTGCAGAGGGGAGGGAATTAATGATGCCTTGCTGTGACATCCTGTGCAGTGGCCTGAGGGCATGCTAGTGTGCTGGACAGCACGATCCTAGCGGACAGAGGGAGACGTATTCAAAACTGAGAGGCGAAAGGGGCAGGATCTGATGGAGGAATTCTGCAATGCGCATTCAAGTTCTTTGTCTCAAGAACATCCAGATATTTGTTCCCCACGGGGCTCAGCTTCCCCGGCTGGGTACCGAGCTCTGCTCCTGCTTCTAATTTTTCAGACTTCTTATTACTCTCCGCCATCTGTTCCCCAAAACTGAAGAACATTTGTGTACAGATGAGAATTCTCCTCAAGTGAGGCAGAGCAGACAGCAGGCTGTAAATATTTTATACTTTCCAGGATCGTTTTCTTGCAGGGTATTAAGAATTCACTCCAACAGTTGGTAATGGGTTATCCGAAGACTGCTTTGCTTAGTAAAGCATTCATGTTGGTAAAGAATAGGAGGAAAGGACTTGGATAAATTCAGAGCTGAGGTTTCAAAGAGCTGCAGCATGATTTCATTCGTGGTGGCAGGCTCACCTACTTATTAACAACATTTAAAATTCTCCTCTTGAACTGTTTTTCTTTAACAGCTTTTTGGGAGCCTCCAACTTACAGAAAAGTGGCAAATATGTGCAGTACAAAGAACTCTTCTTTTTTTTTTTTTCTACACCATCTAAGAATAAGCTGCCTACATGTTGTCACATTACTTCCACATCCTTTAGTACCTATTTCCTACAAATAAGGATATTGTCCTACTTTAATGTGCTGAATTATGTCCCCCTCAAATTCATACTGGGGCTTCCCAGATGGCACAGTGGCAAAGAATCTGCCTACCAGTGCAGGAGACGCAAGAGACTCAGGTTCGATCCCTGGGGCAGGAAGATCCCCTGGAGTAGGAAACAGCAACCCACTCCAGTGTTCTTGCCTGGAAAATTTCTTGGACTGAGGAGCCTGGCGGGCTCATCGGGTCGCAAAGAGTTGAACACAACTGAGCAACTGAACACACACATACAAATTCCTATGTTGAATTCCTAGCCCTCAGGACCTCAGAACATGACTGTATTTGAAGACAGGCTCTTGAAAGAGGTTGTTGTTTACTTGCTAAATTGTGTCCAACTCTTTCATGACCCCATGGACTGTAGCCCGCCAGGCTCCTCTGTCCATGGAATTTCCCAGGCAAGAATGCTGGAGTGGGTTGCCATTTCCTTCTCTAGGAGATCATCCCAACCCAGGGATCAAACCCACATCTCCTGGGTTGGCAGGCAGATTAAGGGCCACTAGGGAAAGAGGTAAATTAAAATGAGGTCATAAGGGTGAGCCCTAATCCAACATGGGGTCCTTACATGTAGAGGAGGTCAGGAAACAGACACCCACAGAGGGAAGATCAGGAGAGGGTGGGGGAGGCGACCCTTGCTCTTCGCCCACAGTTCTGCCCTGAGCAATTGATGTTTGCTCCCATCTTGTGGCTCCTTGGACACTTGGAGGATGCATGAGCATGGCATACGTATGGTTCTGGTCTCCAGTCCTGAGCTGTGCAGAAGTCCAGTGGGCTCAGCTGCCTGTCCTGCATCCCAGCACGCCAGACGCTGAAGTCTGGCCCATCTGGTGTGGACTAATTTTCACTACCCCTAGTCCCCCTCCCCGCTCCCCCACTGTGTCTGATACATCTTTATTCTTATGCTAAAAATCTTAGGGTGACCTATGCTGCAACAATTTGAGAATTTATGGCAATGAAAGGGAAGCAACATGCCTGATCACATGCTAATTGGGGAAGGAAATTATAGGATATCTTTTTCTTCTTGAAAAATTTATTTATTTTTAACTGGAGGATAATTGGTTTGGAATATTAGATCCTTTCAAGATATATTCCCTTTGGGTAAATTATGAGGTAGCTTGGAGGTGCTATATAATGTATTACTGTAAGTCATTATATTGCTCACATCTTCGATTAAAATAGTTATAATTTTGCTGCTCTCCAGTATTTAAAAACCAGGACGGGTAGCTATCACTAACTCGAGGGAAGGTCATTTAAGAAAAAAAGATAGATTTTTTTAGTGGCATTTGGTAAAGTAGAAGAGGGATGAAGGGCATATTTTTCTTTAAAAATACACTATTGCAGTAGTTTTGTTTAAAATACTTTTGTTTAAAAATACACCGTGTATTGATTTTTCCCAGTTTCTCATTTCTGTGTTGTTCTTTTGCATTACAAAACAAATTTTAGTTTTATTAACTTGACATTCTTCCCTTTCTAGTTAATTTTTGACCATTAGTTCTTGTTTATAGATTCATTTTCTTTTTGTTTTCTTTTTTGGCCGCATCTCACGGGATCTTAGTCCCTGACCAGGGGCTGACCCGTGACCCCTGCATTGGAAGGGCAACGTCTTAACCATTGGACCACTAGGGAAGTCCCATTCTTTTGCATTTCAACCCTGCATACTTGGGTTACATATGTTAGACTGTTCCTGGAAAATAAAACTGAATTCTTGTGGCCACACATTTCCACTGTATAGAAAAATAGAACTGTATAGAACCTGACAGCTGGATGACTGTGGCTTTAATTTCAGAACTTCTAGTCTCAGCGAGGATCTCTGTTTTTGAACAAAGGCAAGCGGACACAGTGGTGACGGCAGTCCTTGCTTACAGCCTCCTATACTCCAGCCTCACACTCAGCTGGGCGGGCGTGTTCACCTCTGACCCTTGCGCTCCCGGATCTCCACGGAGATGCATCGACACTCAGAGAGGTCAAGTGAAATTGTCGGTGTGACTCAACTGTGTCAGGGGCAGAACAAGGATTCCATTTACGGGTCTCTGTAGCTCAACAGCTGTGCCCCTAGATACTTGACCATAAGACATTTGCAGATTTCCCACTCATAGGTTAACACTCTCTTGATTTTCACAGCACTGTCAAGATTTCCCAGACTCCTCTCCCTAAAGAGTAGAAATGTGGCTTGTCTGATAGTTGATTTCTACGATGTTTTTGCAGCCCAAAGCCGCCTGGAGGAGCATCTTTTCTTCTCCTGCCAGCTGGACACCTCAGCGCTCCTGGGCCAGTGGCTGAGTGGGAGCATGGGATCGGGGACCCATCTCCCCGATTCCTTGAGTGGCTACTGACACCCTCTCAGCTGTGAAGACAATCCCAGGCCAGGACCAAACCGGATTCCTACAAGTAAAATCCTAATAATGAACAAGACCAGTGGGAGGAGATATTTATAATGGTAAAAGAAAATGTTCTGTGCCGAGTGTAGTGGGTGAGGGAAGATTTCACAGCACAAAGAAACCATTTCTCCTTTTCAGGGATAAACCCAGAACCTAAGTTGAAAATGTAGTTGAACTCGATGACAAGGTTTTAAAACAGACCCAACTCAAACACTTCTCCAAATAGTTCTTCTCAATGTAATTTTGAACAAGGTATTTGAACAGCATATTAAAAATGCTTCAGAGCTAAGGGTTTATTTCTTTTTCCCTCTGTAAAGTATTCTGACCAAGATACAGAATCTAATTAACATCAACCCTTTAAGCACATTAGGAAAAGTGAAGTCACTCAGTCGTGTCCGACTCTTTGCGACCCCATGGACTGTAGCCTACCAAGCTCCTCTGTCCACGGGATTTTCCAGCCAATAGTACTGGAGTGGATTGCCATTTCCTTCTCAACAGTCCTATATTCCTTCTCGTTCTGCAAATGTGCTCAGATCTGAAGGCTGTTCCCCTACAAATTGTCACGTATTGTTCATTTCTTTGAATACTGCTACATAATGTCACAATTTCCATAGAGTGCCAAAGGGTATTTCTAAAGTCCCCTGCAGGTAAGTCGAAAAATCACTGCAGGGTGTCCCTCTGGCAATCCTGTCACGAGGACTTCATGGTGACTTCTGTAAAAGGCATTAAGGTGGACAAAGACCTGAACTATCGAACTCAAGCAATTCACTGTTTGAACCTGACAGCTGGGTGACTGTGGCCAATCTGCTGTTAAATCCCTTCACTTATTCCTAAACATGGCTCTCTAACGTCTGGTCAGCTGGGTTATAAGGCACCGAAATCATGGAAGAATATCATCTGTGGTTTTACGGTTTTCAGGGAAACAAAGAGTCAGCTCTACTGAAGTCAGCGTTTGGGGGCCAGCTTGTCAGTTACAGCCTGCTCCCTGGTCCTTGTGGACACTTGGCTCTGAAGGGCTCCTCCAGCGCCTGGAGCACAGGGAAGGGTCGGCTGGAGGCTGGAGGACAAGGCTCTGCTGCTTCTCTCTGGGCATGCAGGGAGCCCGACAGAAGCTGCATGCCAGATGACCTTCTTTGCTCTCACCAGGAACAGTCAGATAATTGACCTCTGCTGCAGGTTAATCGTCCTTCCCAAACTGAGCCTCCATCTGTGAGCCGGTGTCTATTAAATGACCACAGATGTCCTGTTAGCAGGTGGGAGCGGAGCCCTGGGACATGTGGCTGGGGAGGGGCCAGGATGAGACATTTGAGTTCTGGAGAAATAGCTGTGTGAGTGCAACCCGAGGCAGCATCTCTCAAGGCCATCGGCATTCACTGGTGTGTGTGTACTGAGCCCCTGCTAAGGCTCTGTCCTGAGGAAGAAGATGGCCTGGTTAGAGAGACACCAGCACATACAGGAAACTCAGTGACAAGCTCGCTAAGCAGTGAGAATCAACGGTGGGCTTTCCCCTGGCCCATGGTTCCCAGTTTATGCGTGTTACTTGACTATGAGTCCATTAAGAATGAGAGATCCTTGGGCCTGGTGATGGATTAAATGGTGCTCCCTAGTTGGGTACTCAACTGATAAGACTCATCCTCCCATCTTCTGATCCAGAGACCCAGAGAGCCATCTATGTGTGTGTGTTAATTGCTCAGTGGTGTCTGACTCTTTGTGACCCCATAGACTAGAGTCCTCCAGGCTCCTCTGTCCATGGGCTTCTCCAGTCAAGAATACTGGAGTGAGTTGCTGTTTCCTTCTCCAGGGGATTTTCCTGACCCAGGGATCGAACCTGGGTCTCCTGCATTGTAGGCAGATTCTTTACCATCTGAGCCACCAGGGAAGCCCAATATCCACCTGGCCTGATTTAAATCAGGAAGAAGGAGCATAGACATTTGTAAGTCTTCATTACAGTCTGTTAAGGAGCTAATAGGGAGAAGATGAGGAGCTGGAGGAGTGAGGAGGGGACTGGAGAGAGAAGCGGGGTGGGGAATCAGAGAGTGATGGAAAGAAGGGAACACACTGAGAGTAAGAGCATGGGGAAGCTGAGCTATGATGGGTTTAAGTGGGAGAGACCGCATCCCACTGTTCCCCTGGGGACTGAGCTTCTGGGCAAAGGCGCCTGGGTACTGGAGTGTGCCCCCGCCCTGGGATCCCCAGTCTCTACTCCTGTCTTTAGAACTCTGCAGGTGGCCTCTGCAGACAGAGGAGGGGTGCTGGCAGCTCAGGACTGCAGCCACAGTAACCAAATCAAGACCATTTCAAGGACCGGAAGCAGTCAAGCCACAGGCTGCACTCCTCTTCACAGTCAGAGGGTACAGCGAGCCCTGCAAGCAAGGTGGCTGCCAGGTGGCATCACTCATGAGAAGCTTAGCATATGTTCTGGCATGTCCTGGTTGCATAAATTCGAAATAAAATGATACTGTTTGTCATGTCCGACTCTGCGACCCCATGGACTGTAGCCCACCAGGCTCCTCTGTCCCTGGATTCTCCAGACAAGAATACTGGAGTGAGTTGCTATTTCCTTCTCCAGGGGATCTTCCCAACCCAGGGATGGAACCTGGGTCTCCTGTATTGCAGGCAGATTCTTTACCATCTGAGCCAAATAAAATAAATCAGTATTAATAATAATACTAACAATGATGCCATCATGCTTGATAAAAGACAGAAATGAACATTTTTATAACTGACATGAAAAAGAATAAACCTGTTACAATCGTTATTTGAAGCTACTTGAAAAACGAAGTATTTTGATGTATTATGTCCACTTTACATAACTATAGGTTAGATACGAGATATTAATGACCATGACATTTAGCCTAAAAGCTTGATGGTTTTTATCTGGATTGCTCCTAAGCAAAACTGGGAGCTTCCACGGGCAGCCCATCACACACAGCGGCTTCTTGGAAAAAACGAACAGCTGGTCTTCATTGTCTGCGCCTCTTTGGTTCCTTGAGAAATCAAACACAGGCCTTCAGTCTCCTCTGTAAGCAGGAAGCTGCCGGCCCCATAGAGCACATGTTTGTTTTGTAGCGTTTCCTCCTCTCTGAGACAATGCTGACAACTTTGCTTAAGTAGATGAACATCCCCATGTCTATGTTTGCACGTGGCAGGAACAGTCGGTGAATGTGAATAACGAGTTCTCATCACTGAGGCTCCCCTGGACTGGAGTGTCGTTGCTGCCAAGTCACTTGGTTCTTCTCTTCCTCCACTGCTTTTCTGTCTTCTCCCGTGACTTGATACCTGACTTGATCATGGGATTCTCCAGGCAAGAATACTGGAACAGGTTGCTGTTTCCTTCTCCAGGGCATCTTCCCGACCCAGGACTGAAACCAGCTCTACTGCTTTGCAGGCAGATTCTTTACCACTGAGCCACCAGGGAAGCCTGTTATGCTGCCACACGTACCAAATTAATGTGTGAAATACACGCCCCGATGGATAATAGTTGCCAGAAATAAAGCCAGGATCTCTAGCTGATGAATTTGACCATTTCAACTAATTTTTCACTTTGGCATGCTCCCTTTTAGTATTATTTTGAAAATTCCTTAGATCTTCAATCCATGGAATGGATACATGCAAAACATCTAATGAGGTCTTTGTATTGCCGTTAACTGTTTTTAACAAAAGTTCCCCATGAATTCCATGAAAAGGGGAAAGGACAGGAAGACGAGAAGCAGAGGCATTTTACAACTTACCAGAGATCTTAGTTATGATGACTGTAAACAAGCACTGACTAATCCTTTCCTAGGTTGGGTGGGGAATTTGGAAACGGGATTTAGTGGAAGAGGAGCAGATGCCTCAGCAGGTCCTTGGGGTGTCAGGGGAAGTAGGGGGCACCTTTCTTAGAAGCTCTGTACATCACTGACTGCCCCAGCATCAGATGCCTCATAGTGAAAAGACATACCCAGCGTTATCTGGTTAATGTGAATGGTTATTCTGAGTTGTTTATGTTCGGAGTTTTAGAGTAAATGTGTTAAGTCACTCAGTCGTGTCTGACTCTGCCACCCCATGGACTGTAGCCTGCCAGGCTCCTCTGTTCATGGGGATTCTCCAGGCAAGAATACTTGAGTGGATAGCCATGCTCTCCTCCAGGGGATCTTCCCCACCCAGGGATTGAAGCCAGGTCTCATGCACTGCAGGTGGATTCTTTACTGTCTGAGCCATCAAAATAGTCACACCATTTTCACTGCAGTCAAAGAAATATTTTACCATGAAAAAATTTTTTCCAAAAGTGCACAAAACTCTAGGGTCAAATCAACAGACATGTATCAAAGCATTTACTGTGCTTCCACTATCTGTATAATCAAAATTTTTTCTTTGTATTTTGTTACATAGGACTTCCCTGATAACTTGGTAAAGAATCCACCTCAATGCAGGAGATCCCAGTTTGATTCCTGGGTTGGAAAGATCCTCTGGAGAAGGGATAGGCTACCCACTCCAGTATTTTTGGGCTTCCCTTGTGGCTCAGCTGGTAAAGAATCTGCCTGCACTGTGGGAGACCTGGGTTTTTTTGTTACATATGAAGACTTTTTACAAGCTGGTTGTTCTTCTGTTGCAAAACCATCTTTTGCTGATGTATGTGTGTGTGCGTGTGTGTGTGCGTGCTGATATGTGTGTGTGTGTGTGTGCGCACGTATTCTGAAGAGCAGTATTCATGTTTTCCTTTTTCCAAGCCTGCTCCTAGAGAAATTTCAACCCTCCAGAGGCATTAGATGCATACTTTTTGGTTGTGATTTTGTTTTACTGATCCATGAATGCTTTCGACTGTGACAATACTGCGTCCATAATTTTCAGTCTTCTATTTCTTAGAGCCGGCATGCTAAGACTTCAGCAGCTTTTAAAGTCAGCTTCTGAGAACTAAGTTGTCTGTGTTTTAGAAGTATGTCTAGATGCTTCTAAGGCTTGGATTTAATCAGTTCAGTTGCTCAGTCGTGTCCGACTCTTTGTGACCCAATGAATTGCAGCACGCCAGGCTTCCCTGTCCATCACCAACTCCCGGAGTTCACTCAGACTCACGTCCATCGAGTCAGTGATACCATCCAGCCATCTCATCCTCTGTCGTCCCCTTCTCCTCCTGCCCCCAATCCCTCCCAGTATCAGAGTCTTTTCCAATGAGTCAACTCTTTGCATGAGGTGGCCAAAGTACTGGAGTTTCAGCTTCAGCATCATTCCTTCCAAAGAAATCCCAGGGCTGATCTCCTTCAGAATGGATCGGTTGGATCTCCTTGCAGTCCAAGGGACTCTCAAGAGTCTTCTCCAACACCACAGTTCAAAAGCATCAATTCTTCGGTGCTCAGCTTTCTTTACAGTCCAACTCTCACATCCATACATGACCACTGGAAAAACCATAGGAGGGATTGGGGGCAGAAGGGGATGACTGAGGATGAGATGGCTGGATGGCATCACTGACTCGATGGATGCAAGTCTGAGTGAACTCCGGGAGTTGGTGATGGACAGGGAGGCCTGGCATGCTGCGATTCATGGGGTCGCAAAGAGTCGGACACGACTGAGCGACTGAACTGAACTGATTAGACAGACCTTTGTTGGCAAAGTAATGTCTCTGCTTTTTAATATGCTATCTAGGTTGGTCCTAACTTTTCTTCCAAGGAGTAAGCATCTTTTAACTTTTGAAAACCTACTATCTTCCAAGAATGCTAAGAACTGAAGGTACAAAAATGAAAATGATACCTTAAAAGGCATTGTAAGGTTGAATGCATAAATGAGAACATGTTTCTGGTTCCCAGTAATAGTACAGAAGAGAAGAGCCCCACGTCCCCCATCTAGCCGGCTGGCCCCATGTGAATGTGAGGACTTGATGAGACCGCATCTGGCAGGAGGTACTTTTAGCGGTGCAGGTGTGTGGCCGGGGCTGCAGAAGACCGACATCTACCTCTTGGTGTGCTGTAAATGCATGGTCAATGACTTTAGGGCAAAAACGATGCCTTGTGACCCCAATTCTCATAGAAGACTTTTGAAAATGCCACTGAGGGGAGGACCAATCCTACCCAACCAAGTGGTAGCTTCCATGACTGCTTTGCCAGGAAAGGAATATGAGAGGCCTATTTAAGAAAATTCCAAGTACCTGAGAATGTCTGGTAGCAAAACACAGATAAAACATCTTAAAATGGTTAGTTCTCAAATATTTTCAAAAGTTCATCTCGAGTCTGATTCCAAAATAGATGGAAAGAAGCTGCTTTGGGCATCTTTTTATTCAGTCCAGTCACTCAGTCGTGTCTCTTTGCAACCCCATGGATTGTGGCATGCCAGGCTTCCCTGTCTATCAGCAACTCTCAGAGCTTGCTCAAACTCATGTCCATCGAGTCGGTGATGCCATCCAACCATCTCATCCTCTGTCATCCCCTTCTCCTCCCGCCTTCAATCTTTTCCAGCATCAGGTCTTTTCCAATAAGTCAGTTCTTCTCATCAGGTGGCTAAAATGTTGGAGCTTCAGCTTCAGCATCAGTCCTTCCAATGATTATTCGGCACTGATTTCCTTTAGGATGGACTGGTTGGATTTCCTTGCAGTCCAAGGGACTATCAAGAGTCTTCTCCAACACCATAGTTCAAAAGCATCAATTCTTCGGTGCTCACTTTCCTTATGGTCCAACTCTCACATCCATACATGACTACTGGAAAAATCATAGCTTTCACTAGACGGACCTTTGTGGGTAAAGTAATGTCTCTGCCTTTTAATATGCTGTCTAAGTTTGTCATAGCTTCTTTCAAGGAGCAAGCATCTTTTAATTTCATGGTTGCAGCCACCATTTGCAGTGATTTTGGAGCCCATGAAAATAAAGTCTCTCACTGTTTCCATTGTTTCCCCATCTATTTGCCATGAAGTGATGGGATTGGATGCTATGATCTTAATTTTTTGAATGTTGAATTTTAAGCCAGCTTTTTCATTCTCTTTCACTTCCATCAACAGGCTCTTTAGTTTCTCTTTGCTTTCTGCCATAAGGGTGGTGTCATCTGCATATCTGAGGTTACTGATATTTCTCCCAGCAATCTTGATTCCAGGTTGTGCTTCATCCAGTCCAGGACTTCACATGATGTACTCTGCATATAAGTTAAATAAGCAAGGTGATAATATACAGCCTTGATGTACTCCTTTCTCAATTAGTTTCAATTTTATTTCACAGATTTTATACAACATAAAAAAGCATTGAATACTGAACTTTATTTACATGGTGTAAAACTTTTAATAACAAAAAATTTATCATATAAGATGTTCAGTAGAGCAGAAACTCTGCCTGTGACCATTAATGCAAAGATTTAACATAAAGTATGCTCTATTTCATGATTTTTCACTCTACGAGAAAATCTCTAATTCAGTTTGTCTAAATGTAACAACTACCCAGTAGCCTTCACTTTTATGAGCTTCACTCCCTCCGGTTTTATTCAAAACAGAGGCTGGCCAAGGGCTGTGATGATCAGAGCCTGCGACACTCATCAGGAAACACAAGCTTGCTTGTTCTTCTGATTGTCTCAGGATCGATTATCTTCAATGACAATAGTTCTAGAATAAGGTTCAAGTTCTACAAATATATATCGAAATTCATATTCACCACTTTCTGGGTTCTGGAAGAAAACAAAAACATAAACGAAAGAGCATCAAGGCCTTGCTTTCCCCTCGGCACTTCCGTGAGTCTGGGTTTGGGACCCCTGCCCCACGCGGCTCACCTCCTTCACTTCAAGGTGCACGGTTCCCTGCTTCCCAGGCTCCGAGCCCTGGATGTAGAACTTCACTCGCATGTGTTTCAGCCCGTCTTTTGTGTATTCAATAAAGCTGTCAAGAAGGTGAAAGAGCACAGGCCTGACCTCCTCTCACTTAAGCCTCTCCCACCAGCCCCCCGGATCCCGGCTGATCCCATACCTAACGTGCTGCCTTCGGCCTCGCCGTGTTGCCTCCCCATAGCCTTTGACGGGCTCGCCAAAAACACTGATGACCTAGAGGACACAGACCAGGCCTGCTCTGTCAGGGTTATGGTTTTTTAAAACTTCCTGGAAAAATATTTTTTGACAAACCAAGTGACCCCACAAACTGCAACACGCCAGGTTCCCCTGCCCTTCATTATCTCCCAGAGTTCACTCTAATTAATGTCCACTGAACATTTTTAGCAACATTTACCCAATGGTGTCTGATACTAAAACTTATGAGAGCAAAATGATACTTTAGTCACTAAAGGGAAAGGCAAGTCGCTCAGTCGTGTCCGACTCTTTGCGACCCCATGGACTGTAGCCTACCAGGCTCCTCCGCCCGTGGGATTCTCCAGGCAAGAATACTGGAGTGGGTTGCCATTTCCTTCTCCAAAACACACATATAAAAACAAATGACCCTATTTAAAGCACACCAGATCAAGGGGTAGGAAACCATTATTCCTAATGGGAAAACTCACAATGAAGCGGAAATGAAATTTTTACTGAACTGAAAATGCAAATACTTTGGAATATTTTCATAAAATACAAATTTGATATGAAAGTAAAACAAATATTGCTTCAACTCTAGAAATATTTAGTTTGTTTGTTGAGTGTCTTCATATCAAAATTTTCAGACATAAAGAAAAAGAAGTAATAGGTAAGATGAGACATATTAAAGAACTATGTATTTGAAACAAATGGGACAATTCTTCAAATAACTCACTCAAATAGATTAAACATGTCAGTATCAGAACATTAGAGTTTTCTGTTTTTCAATCAGTCACAGTGCCTGGCAAAGAACAGGCCCCTAATAAATGCTGAGAAAATCAAGTTGTTAAAGTTTAATTATTTTTTGTAGAGCTCGTTCAGGCAGCAAGTTAAGTTATGAGCTTGAAAACATCCCACTCCGTGTTTATTCAGGGAAGTTCTGTTTTGTTCCAATGCTGAAAATCACCGAATGGCTAGTTTGTGAACAACGCAGCAACTCTTCATCTCTTCCAACATTTAACTACGCGACTGGTCATATTTATCATCATAGTGTGTAAAGCGTATCTTGTCAGGTAGAATTAGGTTTCCCAGTAACTACAGTGCTGCTGCTGCTAAGTCGCTTCAGTTGTGTCCAACTCTGTGCGACCCCATAGACGGCAGCCCACCAGGCTCTGCTGTCCCTGGGATTCTCCAGGCAAGAACACTGGAGTGGGTTGCCATTTCCTTCTCCAATAACTACAGTGGGAACTTCCTTATTCCCTGCTGAGTTTCACTCAGAGTGGCATCTCCCCTACGGCTCTCAGATCGCCCAAGTTCAGTAAGAAAGAAAGATGTCAGAGACCGTTAGCTCCCGAGGCTTCCGTCCTGCCGAGACTAGACACTGATGGAGCATGTGGAGGCGGTGCCCAGGGAAACCCAGGGCAGGGCATGGATGCTGACAGGACCTAGGCTGACAGCGTCTGCGGGTTCGAAACCTTCCCGCCCTCCCCAGGGACTGTCTCTTTGCTATTACTCCTTGGTCTACATGAGAAACAGCCATGCGATTTATGATGCTATATGCCATATTCTTTCAAAGTACAAGAATTAAGCTTTCAACGAATTAGATTTTTCAATGCTGAAGCTTTGCACTCAGGGAGTAAGAAATCTGGGCCTTCACAGGCTACACTGGCTTTCTCTCTGTGACTGGAAAGCCCTATGGAAAACTTCCTTCTCGATGGGATCCTTCAAAAAAAAAATCAATGTAGCTTTTCTGCGCCTGCCTACTCCTGGTTCAGGCAGGCTGTGCTTAAGACATAAGATCTGGAATCAGACAAACTTGGACTAGGTTCTGGCTCTCCCTCTTACGAGGCTTCCCTCGTGGCTCAGAAGGTAAAGAATCTGCCTACAAATGTGGGAGACCCGGGGCTTGATCCCTGAGTCGGGAAGATCCCCCGGAGGAGGGCATGGCAACCCCCTCTAGGATTCTTGCCTGGAGAATCCCATGGACAGAGGAGCCTGGCAGGGTACAGTCCATGGGGTCACAAGGAGTCAGACATGACTGAGAGACTAACACATTCACTTTCTCCCTCTTACTGGCTTGGTCATCTTAGCTTTGTTAATTTACTCTCTTTAAATGTCAGTGTTCTTCTGCATGCGGGATAGAGACCGCGCCCGGCATGAGTGGTTCTCGTGCGAATGAGCACTCAGACCTTGGGCAGTGTGTGTGGTGCACACTATGCTCTCAGTAAGCTCCAACAATTCCCACTATGATCATGAGGTCATGGATCAGGTTTTTAAAAAGACTGGACACTTAGTGCATGAGTTTAACATGCTGGTATAGTCTAAGCTTTTACAATTAGAATTGAAATGTCCCTGTATGGACCTCTGGGTGCTGCCCATAAATCAAAGCATTTCAAGTAGCGAACAAGGAGCTAATAACATAATCACAACCCAACCATTCCAATTTATTACATAAATTTCACCAGTCTCGGAACCACTATGTGACTTCTGCCCACCACTCCCCCGGTCACCCCAACGTTTTTTCCTCCCTATTATCGGAGTTGGAATAACAGCCTTAAAGACTAACCTCAGGATGCGATCTGCACTTTTCTAGGGCTTTCCCATATATCTTATTCGGACTAGATGAAGAAAAAAGTTCTCTGAAGATCGTGTAAAACAAGCCACCTGAAAATCACAGAAAAAGGAGATCTAGCAAAACAAGAACGAGACAAATGGAGAGAGAAAAAGACATTCAGGAGGTTTATACTTGCTGTGATTTCAACCTGTAATGGTGATTCCAATAAGCACCACTATTAAGTAGGTAAAATCTCTTCCAGCTTCTTTCACTGTAAAGAGAAAACACCCCTGGTTACACGTGTGCCGGACATGAGCTGGATGCTCTTGGCTTCAGGATTTCCAGCAGTTGAGATGTGGGTTTCGGACACGGGAGGGGTCGGCGTGTGTTCTGGAGCAGCTGCTGTCAAATCTGCGCATTGGAATCACTTGAAAAGTTATTTGGAAAGAACCACAGCCAACTCTGGGAGCAGGGCTGAGGAGTTGGTACTTTAGGTACTTGATCTTAATGCCTCCTTACTGTCTAAGATTAGGAAATCCTTTGATCCACTTCCTCTGAACCCTCCCACATGAAGTGGCAGCTCACGCCTCCCAGTTAAAGGCTAGCTGTTTCTCCTGCTCGCAGACCTGGTGGAGACTTCCACCTTGCAAGACACGTGCTCTGGCCAGGGTTCAACGTAACTGGAAGGAAGGAAGAAATGGGCTACCCCAGCCCTGAAGCAGCCGGAGGCCCCACCAGCAGAGCCAGCTATATCCTAAGGGAGACGGGAAGGGGCGCGAAATACAGACTGGGACGAATGGGAGCTGACTGATCAGCACTCTCCGATCAAACACTGAAGTGTGACAAGCAGCCTGAGAGCTGGTGCACAGCTCGGCTCGTGCTGGCAAAGATGGAGCGAGCGTGGTCCACATTAAGTGAAGTAAAAATGACAGCACTGCCACACGAACTGTGGGTGTACTCAAGCGGGTGTCGGACACCAGGGCCGGCTGTCCCGAGAGGGGCCTGGAAAACACTGCCCACAGGTGCTCTGACAGCCCTGGGGATGGCCCAGCACTGAAGCCAGGTGGCAACAGTCGTGACAATGAACAGCTCGGTTTCTGGACCTGAACCGCTCTTCACTCCTGGCATTCATTTACCGAAGGAAGGCCAACTCCATCAGGAGGCACTTGCGCAAGCATAAGATTCCCCTGGTCCTTCACCAGAGCCCCTCAGCCATTAACTTGGTGACCCCATGCTGGAAAAGGGGATACTTCAAGGTACACCGGACAGAGTCTAAGCTGACATCAATAACCTAAGGAGTCTCTATGGTCTCTCTGTTGAGTACCTGTGGTGGCTATGTAATAAAGAGCCTGGCATGTAAGAGGGTCACAGCTGGGTGGACTTACCATACGGTCATTTCCCTGATTTTCAAAGTATAACTGGAACGGCTATACTCAGTCATCAGCAACAATAGTCCCTAAACTAGGTCCTTTGAGGTGCATTGCCCACCATACCATAATCAGAAAAGTCGAATGGAAGCCTCTAAAACTGCCTGCCACTGATCAAAATAATAAATAAAAAACAGCACTGCATCTAAGGGCCAAATGTCAGAGACAGCGCTATTCTTAGAAACTAAAGACAGGTGTGGTTGTCCTAAGAGGTACTGGCATGGCTATTAGGAAACTGAGATTAGAAATACATTCAATTTTTAGTTTTGCAAAACTGGGGAAATTAGCCTTATACATACTACTGAGCCTGTCTGAAAAAGTAAACGGTGAGATTCAAATGAGGTGAAGTAACACCTGGGAAATCTACTTGTCTGTTACAAAACATCAAACAACGGTTTTATAGGCTCTCTCCACACCAAACTAATAAAAGTTGAGAAAAATCTTACAGGCATAATTCAGCAAAGTTGCATCAAAATCAACCGTCAAATGTGAATTCTCAAATCTGGGAAGAAAATTGCAGGCCTATCTTCTCTGCTTTGAACTGCCTTCAACGGTTCTACCTTTTAATTTGCGTGAACCGTTTATTCTCGGTTCTGAACTTATATAAAGGGCGTCGGCAGCTCCCGTCACGTTTGCTGAGACTGATCGCTACACGGAATCCCCTTTACCTTTCTGTGACGTTGAGAGGACAGTTTCCCCGCCCTGACTCCTGTGCACAGACACTTGCTTGCTGCCGTCCTCCTTCGCGCTCTGGGGGCTCCGTCCTTGCGTCCAGATGGATCTCTGGTTGACTCCCCAAATATACCTAGGTCGCGCCGCCGTGTTCTGCTCTTGCAGCCCCCATCTCCACCTGGGCTCAGTCTGCGAGCAAGCTCTGTGAGGCACGGAGTGCGGCAGAAACCATGGCTTCCCGGGGCACCCATGCAGCCTCTCCGTGCACCGCACAGCTCTCAGGAGAGTGCAGATCATGCTCCCGGAAGGTCGCCCCGCTCAGGGAAGACGCCAGCTGTGAAGAGCAGACCTTCGCGACCTGCCACACACCCGGCCGGGCGCGGGCTCGAGCGCTCGCGTCCACACCGGTGACGCTGCACGGGCGTGTTCGGCAAAAACGTTAGCTCCAACTGCGTCAATCAAGACAGAACGTCTCCTGAAAGGAGCTGACGCCCAGTTTCCCTTCCCTTCGGCTCTCCTTTCACTGGACTTAAAGTACTTGGATTCCTTTCTCTGCTGACATTCACCTGATCCCCGGCAGGCCCCTCGCAAAGGGACCTGGAAGACCGCTAGGAGCCCTGGGAGTGGTAGTTCGAGGGCGGCACTCCTCCCGGAACTGCCGCGGCGCGGGACGCTCAAGGACTACATCTCCCACAGTGCAAGGCAGCCGGGGCGCGCGCGGACGCCTCGGGGCCTCCCTCACGCCCCTGCGCGGACGCCGCGCGCCTCGGCGGGACAGGAAGGCGGGGCTTTGTTGGTGGCCGGCGGGATGGGAGCCCCTGGCGCTGCGTACTTCAGGAACTTGCAAAAATGAAGTTCGCGGTTACAAACCGCCTATCCCGGTGTCCCACTAGAAGGGGCCGTGCCAACTGGGGAATTCTCGGTCTGACTGTGGCCCTGCTGTTGCCTCTGGGCAGACAATGTAGCCTTTTCGTTTGGTGTTCTTAAACAAGTCGGGCAGGAAGTAGCGAAGACTACCCCAGAGCCCGCAGGTGGGGAGGGCGAAGCACTCTCAGAGCCTGCGTGGGAGCACAGAATCCCCGTTGCGCTCTCGCCGCCGCCAGGAGTCCTCGGCGTCGGCGTCGGCATCGGCGCCGGCGCCAGGTCCCCTGGAGCCGGCTGACAGGCGGCGTTGCCCTCGGCCCCGCCCCCCCAGCTCCTCTGCGCACGCGCCAGCGAGGGGGCGTGTCCCGGTGCGGTGCGACGGCCAGGAGGAGGAGCGTCGGCGCTGGGTATCCATGGCGATCGGACGCGGCCGGCTCTTGCAGCTGCAATGGCAGTGCCTCTTGGCGCGGCCCCCGCCTCTTGGCTGCTTTGGCTCAGCTTTCGGGAGCCCCGGGGCTGCCGCGGGGCGCGCAGGGTTCAGGTGACTCTCCGGGGGTGGGGTGGCGTTGGGGCGGGCGCCCGGGAGCCCCGACAGGAGTAGCCCCTCACTCCCCCGCCTCCCTTTCTCTTTCTTTTCATTGATTCCGACCTGTTAGCGCGGGAAAGGTCTGGAAGGACGGAGAGAGGAAGTGTCTAAAGCTTGGAAGCGTGGGGTAACCCCAAGTCACGGTACAAGTCGAGGAGCTTCCCTGGAATATTCTGTCTCCTCGGTTCACTCAGTTAGTGGGCCCTGGGGGTACGGGGGCGTGCGAGCCCCTAGACCTGGAGCAGCCCTCGCGGAGAGCCGCCGCGTGGACGCGCCCACCTACGCGGGCAGGTGGGAATCTCCGCGCTCCCGCGCCGCGTAGCCGGCAAGGCTCCCCTCCAAAGCATGTTCCCGAAGTTATTTCCTACCTAATTCTGGGGCCGGGTTTTTGTCTTTTTTATGACTTTAGAAAAGTCGATTCTACTTATCAAAACATAATCAATTTTCTCTCCTGCACCCAGTTCACGAATGGAGGACTCAGCCCCCTAACCAGGTAACGCTTTTAGGCAGGTTGGTCTGGGAGCTGCACCTCCGCCATCACGGCCAGGTTTGCGTTTCTCAGCAGACCCTGGGGGGATGCCTTCTGTTAATAGACAGACACCCCTCGGTGCTCGCTCCCGGATTCTCTTATGTAGTCTTCTTGTCCAAGCGGAGGAGGGTGTGTGTATGTGTGTTGTTCTGGTGACAGGGGTCTCGTCTTCGCTCCAGTTCTCTCGGGGTGCCTGGCGGCTGAAGGGTGGTCCTCTTCTGCAGTCACAGAAGGAGATTGGAGGAGTGAGGTCGGGGAGGGGCAGGGCGCAGGAGGTGGCAACTGCTTTCCAAAAGGAACTTCAGCTTAACTCCAAGGACAGTGGCTCACTTCACAGAGTGAATGTCGGAGGAAGTATCCCTAGTGCTGTCTTCATGTCTTATTACATCCCTTTCTTTCATGCTGAGCTGTTCCTAGCTCTGCACCGGTCTTCCCAGTTAGATTGCAAGGTGGAGGAATAGTGCGAAGGACCGTTTGGATTCTTGAAGACTCTCTTTTTGCTTGTAGATCTCGATTTATAGATATAGAAAGTCTGCCATATTATGCCTTCTAATAAACCAGATGTCTGTGTTTAAGCATAGAAAAGGATTCTGTTACTAAGCAGTGACTAACACTACAGACTACTACTTACCAGCTCAACTACTTAAGGTATATTTTTTCCCCCTGAATCTCCAGGACTGTGTCCCGTGTCCATCCTGCCAGGATCCATTACCCCGTTTACGCTAGTTTCAGAAGCAGGGCCCCCCTCCCTAGGTATTACAGTGATAGTTGGTTCTTGAGAATAGCTGTAAACGCTCCACATATCACAAGCCTCCTGACAAAATGGTGATAATGCCTGTAAAATTTCTATTATGTAGGAGAGAAAGACAGGAATTTAAAGTAGGAAGATTGAACTTTAAATCAATTTGCCACTGTTACTAAAATTAGTCTTTATATATAAGGTTCTGTTAGTGGGAGCAGGATGATTGTTACCTGATGAATCTTCTATTACTTTGTAAGTTGAGTGAACTTCTTGTTGAAATGATGTAATTAGAATGCCTGTAATTATGCCTGGCATGGAAGTGTGCATGGCAGTCTGTGATTTGGTGGTACATAAATTCTTTTTGGTCAAGAAAAGTCAGATCTTAAGAATGGTTATAGTCTAAGTAGGTGGTTATTTTTAATGTCTTGAGGCAGAAAAAATTAGATTTTAACAAAGAATCACACAAAATGCTTAATATGTTTAAATCTTTTTAACACAAAATATGAATTTGTATAAATATCTTAAACTGTAAGAATATCACAGAAAGCTGCAAGTTGGCTTAGTTTCTGCTTGGTCTAATTTCTTTGATTTATCAGATATTAAGAATCAGGCCCAGAAAGTAGGTTTTTAAAACACTGAACTTAATTCAAAGCAATCAGGTAAAGTTTGTCACTTGAAAAAAAAATCAGTTTTAAACTAAATGTCATCTTACTAGTTATAAAGCTTAATACGCACTGCTTAACTTTGTAGCCATACAGAGCTTCATGACATGCATGGGGCTTCTGGTGGTGAACTGTGTAGCTCTGAAGAATGTGCAGTTAGTTTATTTTATGGAGAAATGCAGATATGCTCTCAATGGTGCCAAAGTCCAGAACGATAAGATATATGGTGACACAGGCGTCACTGTTAATTACCTCATTAGAGCCTCAGTCTTCTGCTCTGGCAGTGCAGGGCTAGGGAGATCTAGTTTAATCATGGAAAACAAAATAGGAACAAATAGGCTGTACTTTCAAACAGATATGAGCTAGTGGGCAGGGGATTCCCTCTGGACCTGGAACACTAATGTAACAATTTTGGGGAAAAATGTTAAAGAAGTTTTAAGCTTTCTGCAGGGTGTGCTCAGAGGACCTGGAGCCCAGAATGCTTGGGGGCCTTTGAGAACCAAGGCTCCAGCTGAAAGGATGTTTTTTGCTGTGATAGCTGTGCTCCCAGATCTTCCTGTGTGTGGGGTTCTCAGTTTTGAGATGAGAACAACCCTCCCTTACAACTCATTACATTTTCAGTACACGGGAAATATTGGAGAGTACACTGTGTTCTCCAGTCTTCCAAGTTCTGTTTAAAAACAAGCACCGCCAAAAACTCTATAATCGCCTAATCTTGTGAATCAGATGTACTACCAGTTAATACCTTGTTCTCTTTCCTTGCAGACTGCTTTTCTTTGTGTGTATGTGTTTGGTTTTTTCCTCTGAAGAGAGAAATACAAACATAAGATTTTGTAGTGTATGCTGATAGAGTCTGCATTTTCGATCGATGTGTTATTAATTTAGAAAATATTTATTGAATGCCTTCTTCATGCTGGGGGTGTTGTGGGGGATAGGCAGTGAGTAGATCTCATGAGGAAGCCCTGCCAGCACAGTCCTTCCACCCCAGTGACGGTGGGCGAGGGAAATGTGTGGTGTCTGGTGACGCGTGCTAAGGAAAAAAATGGGGGAGCATCATGTGTGCGTGAAGTGCAGATTGGAGTTTAGAGGGCATGGCTGGAAGATCTCCATGAGATGGTGGCATCTCAACCCAGGAGACGCAGAGTGCAGTCTAGATCCTCCATCCCGGCTTCATGCAGCCGAAGGCACTCGGGTGCTCGTCATCTTCCCTGACTTCCTGGCCAAGTGCAGAGACGCAGAGTGGGAGAGGGCAGGATGAGATGCTAGTGTGGAAAGCTCTGCAATGCCCTGTCCCCCTTTAGTCAGAGAATCCCACCTGGGCACTAATTTTTATACTTCTCTTGACATTTTTGTTTAAGCAAAGATTTCCATAGCCAACAAGCTTCAAGTCCACTGATCTTGTTTGTCTCCACGGCAGGCACCAGGTGATGCCAAGTCTGTGGGCAGCACCGTCCCCAAGCCTCCTGAGAGCAGGCTGTGCTCACGGTTAAGGGCCATCCTTTGATCTGTCCATGTGGACTTCATTCTTGCACTGCCAGAGAGACTATTGCCCTGTCTTCCAAGTTCTTGGGGTCCCTTTCCTTTGCCCCCCAGTCATCGCGCATATCTGGTAGGAAAAATGGGATGGGCTGATTAAACCGGTGGTGAACAGAGTGTATCCTCAGAGCCATAGGGTTGGTGAGCCAAGCACGTGGATGCTGCATGCTCTAGGTTCTGCTTGATTCTGAAATGTGTGCTGGCTGGGAGGGTCAGTGATCGCCGTGTCTGTGTGTGGTGGGGGGTGGGGGTCAGGTGTGCGGAGGCAGGTAAGGAAGCAGGTTCCAGGTCGCCCCAGCAGAAGCAGCGTGTCCACTGGGAGGTGTGCGCTTGCTGACTGGCTGGGCGTCTCAGGTCCCTGGCCAGCTGCTGTTGAGAGCGGCTGGTCTTGAGGGGTGACTGTAGTGAACATTGATTTTAGCAGGTGGGTGTTTGGTGGTCCTGTGGCTGTGACTGCCGGAGCCAGAACTGGGACCGCTCGTTAGCCCTCCAAGATGGGCAAGCCTGAGGACGGTGCCAGATCCAGTTCAGGAATTTAAGTTTTTTTTTTTTTTAAACCCTACTGAGACATGCTGCAATTCATGGGATCGCAAAAAGTCGGACACGACTGAGCGACTGAGCTGAACTGATGTTAACTCTACCGTTTTTCTTTTGTGTTATTTAAACTGGACAGTTGGCACATTTTATCTTCCCTTTCTGCTTCCATTCAGTACTCTTTTTTTTTTTTTTTAATGTATTCAAGGATAATTGCTTCACTGTTTCCACCAAGTTCTTTCTGTAGCACCTTTTGATGTGCTGATGGTTTATAAGAGGCAGCAGAGTCAGCCCAGCCTCCAGGTTTGCTCAGGACACTGAATGTCTGACTGCCACCCCCGCCTTCTGTAGACGAAGTTTCACAGCGAGTCGTCTTTGGAGTGCATGAATCCTTTCTGTTTCGCAGAGGGGAATGGACAGTTCACCTTTGTAATTAGTATTTTCCCCGTGTGCTTTCAGAACGAGGCCAGGCGCCATGTTGCCCTCAGGCCCCGCTGCCCTGAGTCGCCATGCCCGGCAGGACAAGGTCTGCAGAAGGCCCAGCGCAGGCTGCTCTGCGTCCCTGGACAGGTAAGGGACGAGGTGCTCTGCTGCAGCTCAGGGCTGCAGGGGCAGCGTTATTAGAGAAAGTTTAGTGCCGGATACACCAGGTTGCTATTTTGAGCTCTCTAAGAATAGACGTGTGTGGGGAGAATGTACAGCACGGAGAGCTGGCTGTGAGTCATCACAGCCTGTCACTGTGATCATCAGACTAGTTTCATGAAGCCGAACTTGTAAAAGTGACAAGTGCATTTAATTTTCCTTTTTGAAAAATGTTCTTCACAATTATTCACTTTCTACTTGATAAAGACCCTTGGAAAAGGAGAAAGGAGATTAAAGTGTGTCCTTTGGAGAGCTCAGGAGGTCTCGGACTTACTTGGCTTTCAGGATTTGGGGAACCCTTTTCTGTCATGTCAGGTTCCGTTCTGTGACCCTCAACAACAAGATCTGTAGAAACTGATAAAAATACTTGCTATTTGAAATTGATGCTGAAATGCCTGTGGCTTAGTACCGTACTAACGTCTCTGGAGCAGCAGCTGTGCGCTCAATGTTGCGTGTAGTCCTGGAAAGTCGGCACCACCGGGGGCGTCTTGCAGGGCGGGGAGCGGGCTCACCTAGTCCACGTGCTGCAGAACGCGGATTCGCACAGAAAACCTGAGTTCAAGTTTTGGACCTTTAATACCACGTCGTAACTTGCTCAGGTAACAGTGTCCATACTTGCACTACGTTTTTAAAAAGAAGAAAAGCCAAAAAAGAGAGATTTAACTGAGGACATGGATTTAAACTTTAAACCGTACACTCTGGGGATTTTGCTGTTGTTCAGTCACTCAGTCGTGTCTGATTCTTGCGATCCCATGAACTGCAGCTCGCCAGTCTCCATGTCCTTCACTATCTCCTGGAGTTTGCTCAAACTCATGTCCAGTGAGTTGGTGATGCCATCCAACCATCTCATCCTCTGCCATCCCCTTCTCCTCCTGCCTTCAATCTTTCCCAGCATCAGGGTATTTTCCAATGAGTAGGCTCTTTGCATTAGGCAGCCAAAGTATTGGAGCTTCGGCATCAGTCCTTCCAATTCAGGATTGATTTCCTTTAGGATTGACTGGTTTCATCTTGCCATCCAAGGCACTCTCAAGAGTTGTCTTCTCACTCTTCTCTGGGAATAGACTCTGTCATACAATAATCTGGTAGGAGATCTAGAACAAATATCGCTTTAGCTGATCTGTCCATGGATACCAGAGGGCCTTCTCTGAACCAAACACTCTGCTTGGGGAAGGAGGCATTTGGTAAGCCACTCACATGTGTTCTCATGAGGCTTCCAGTCCTGTGGAGGACCCAGATTGAAACAAGGAGTAGATTATAAATTGGGGTACCTGCTGTCCAGAAAGCAAATGGACTCTTTAATCCAGATTAGTAGGGCGGGATGGTCAGGCAAGACTTCTCTTGAGGAGCTGACATTTAAGCTGAGAACTGAACACAGAGACGAAAGGGCCTGGAGAAGAGCCTCCAGAGAGGGGCAGCGCGGTGGGCGGGGGGCCTGCACCTGCTGCCGGAGCAGGGTGCTGGGGGTGGGGGCGAGGGAGGGAGCCCGCAGGCCCAGGGGAGGGGCGGGCCTTGTTCTCCCTGTGGGGCTTTATGCTCGTAGGTGCTCACCGTTTGCTTTCTGACATTGCCTCGTTCACTTCTCTGCCCGTGTCCTTCCTTCCCAAGGAGGGCAGAGGGAGAGACGCCGGCAGAGCTGAGATGGGAGCCCCGGGACTCTTGCACAGAAAGGGCTGCTTGTGTTGGGAGGTGAACGGCCAGGTGTTTTCTGGAAGCTGCTCTGACTCCTCTCCTCCCCCCTGCCCCCCAGTTTGCCCTCAGAGGTCCTGCTGAAGATCCTGTCCTACCTGGATGCGGCGGCCCTGCTGTGCGCCGGGTGCGTGAGCAGGCGCTTCTATCACCTGGCCAACGACAAGTAAGGAGACTGCACGCTGCTGTCGGGTCCAGTGGCGTTCTGATGGAAGTTGTGAAAACTAGAGAGAGCTTCTGAGCCATTTTTGAGAATGTAGAAGAATTTCGAGAGTGGTTTCAGATGTATGTCTCCTGGGTGAAGTTTTCAATGGTTGCCCTTCCGCGTTTTAGGAAAGGGATAGTCTTTACATGAACTGGAAAAGGTCACGCTTGTTCTCGATGAAGCTGTTGGAGAAAGTGGCCTCAGGTCTGTTTTCCGGGAGGACTCGCTGTCCCCCAGGGGTGGGCAGGCTTCCTCCGCAGCCCGCGGCACTGGCGTGGGACCTGCCCTGACCTGCCCCGCTGGGCCTTGTGGAGCAGACCCCGCAGGAAGACAAGGGAGAGGCTCCCCGAAACCCGGCTGCTGTGGGACATGCTTGGTGCAGGGGCGTGAGGGGACGGCGGGGAGGACAGAGCATGCCCAGGGAGCCTCTGCCCCAGAGAGGAGGCCCGCAGAGCCCCTGGGCTGGTGGGGGGTCCGTGGGAAGAGGGGTGAAACCCCTTCTTCTGTGCTGTCGCTATGATCTCTGTCGGCGGCTCAGAACGTTGTCTCGAGGGTGAGACGTGGGCTCCCCCCAGCTTCTGGCGAGCATTGTGGGGTCTTAGCTGTGACACCCCTCTGTTTTCAACATCAGAAGGGTCAGACGGGTGTTGGTCCCACGCAGAAGCCCCTTGTCAGCCAGGGCAGACAGCATGATGGAGGGGAATGCGGATTTCAGGAGTGGTTTACTCGGTGAGGGGTCGGAGAGGGACGGGTCAGGGCTGTGGTATGTAGACACAGCTGCACAGCTCTCCTCAGTGCGGGGTCTGCAACAGCTGCATCAGAGCCAGCAGGGAAGGTGAAAAAAGTATCGGACCCCTGGTATACATTTCTGCAGATTTAAATTCTGTGTTTTAGAATCTGTGTTAAAAATCTCTCCAGCCACGTTCTCATAATAAGAAGGGGACATGTGCCATTCTCTGGTTGGTCAGGGTGGTTTTCTTATCCGTTAACTTTAAAAAGATATTTCCTGTATGAGAAAATACGTGTCTGTGTCAGTATATATGCATAGTGTCAGCTCCTGAGATAGTTCGAGAATGAATGGAAAGCAAGTTTTGTGTGTCTCTCCCTTAGTGACCCTCAGAGATGAAGACATTCACTGAAGCAAAGAGCAGTGAGGCGTTTTTCAAGGAGGGGGTTGACTAAATGACCAGAACTGTAGCTTCTTGGGAGTTCTTACTTAATTCAAAGATAGAACTGGGACTATTCAGATAAACTGCTAAGCCGTAAGTTTCTTAGGCTTTGTCCCCTCAGTCCAAGGCCCACGGGGTGCAGGCCCTGGGCTCTCAGCAGACTGGGAGCCTCAGCTGTAGTTAGATTCTTTGCACTTCTGTTGTCGGTTATCTGTCCATCCCACTTTCTTGGAAGTGGTTGTGCTGTAAAAATCTGAGCTTCTTCTGAAGTTACCCTTGTGTGTGTTCTCTTTTATGGAGGAGAGTCTTAGTGGGATAAGTTGAATTGTATTCTCAAGAGTTACAGTCTTGATTTCACAGCCAGACTTCATAAAACAACTTCGTGTTAACAACTGAACAGGTAAACCATGAATGTTCCTGAGAAGTTGGTACTTTCTGAGCCTTGTTTGAAGAGAGGACAGGAGCCGTCCCGTGGCGAGTTACACTGTTGACTTACGGGGAGATGCGTCACGAGGGTGGGGTTCTCCCCCTCCTGCATGGGGCAGCCCTCGGTGTGAGCCCTTGGCTCTGCGGTGGTGGTGGTGGGTCACAGGGAAGCCTGGATCGGGCTGAACCTGGCTTTCTCCAGTCCTCTGGGAAACACTGTTTATCAGAACATTAAATTGGCCTCATTTTCTGACCAACCTGATGGAATTCTTCCTGTGTATGGCTCATAGTCAGATAGCTCTTGCCCTTCAGTCTGCTCTAGCTTTTTAACCAGGTTGGGCATTTTGTGATCAAGAAATGAGTGTTTTTGGGTTTAGGGACTGTCTAAAAGCCTCTTAAGCTTGACCTTTGTGTTTTATAGATAATGAAGTGGAACAATATAGGTAATATTGAATATTTTAATTGTGTAGGATGTTTTTTATTCTCTTGAGGCTCTACCGATGGTGAATTAAGTGAGATAATGTGTGTGAAAGTGTAGGGTGGTACCTGTGGCCAGCCAAGGGTGTGACATCACTGCCCTGCCCCTCACGCCCCTCTCTGGGCCGTGTTCTGTAGTTTGTGAGCGCTGGAGCTTATGGAAAATAGAGCGAGCCGCAGTTCCTGTGGTGCGGAGGTGGGAAGTTTGGGGTTCAGTGGAGATCTTGCTGAAGTAGAAAAACACTGAAGTGGAATGACTGAGTAAATCAGAAGAAAGCATGGACAGGCATTTATGCAAAGGGAGTTTTCAGAAGCAAGCATCTTCTCAAGGGATTTTGGTGAAAGAGCTCAGATTACCTGAATGTCTCAACTGATTATTATTTTGCATCTGTTAGTCCATGTACAAAAGCCTGTAAAATTTTGAGCTGAAACATGAATAAGCCTTGGAGTGAAATGATTTTGTGAGGGGAGAAATGACTAGAAAAACTCATACTAGAAAGCCATGTTGGTAGTGGGCAGGGGTCTGACTCCTGGCTCGTTTGCTGGGAAGACCTGCACGGAGAGTCTTGGAGGATCCCTCCAACTGTGTTGTCTGAAAAGGCTGACCCCTCCAGACCTTCCCCTCCAGAAGTCTTGCCTCCCAGGCCTCCTGCAGATCATCCTTTTTGCATTCAATAGAAACGCGGAGACAGGAATTAGTCAATAATTAATTATGTAAATTTTGCCCTTCACGCTAGGAAACCCTGTGTTAACTCCTGCCTTAGTTTCCCTCCGGAATGCCTTTCCTAGAGGGGAGCCCCCAGCTCAGCCCCTTTCGCTGCTCCACTCCTGTGACCCCCTGCCCTTTGCCTCCTCTGGGTCAGAGTGGCATTGGAATTCCAGCGCCCCAGCTGGTGGGCGCTCTGGGTGTGGATATGATTGTTGGAGCCCATGTGTCCGTGCTGCTGAGAGTCAGGGACAGGCAGGGGTTGAGGCTGTGAGGATTCAGTGGCGGTTCTGTCAGCAGACCTGGGCCGGGCACCTTGCAGCTGGGCCTCAGTCACGTGGTCCATGCAGGGGGGACAGTCGTAGCTGCCACCTCCTGGGTTTGCTGGAAGGGCGAAGTGAGTGCGTGCCTGTGAAGTGCTGAAGCGTGCTCAGGGCTAGTACTCCGAAATGTTAGCTGTTGTTAGGTGTTACTAACCGTCTTCAGTTTTTCCTTGTTGTGTGAGCAGTCCATGTTCATTGTTAAAAAATTAGAATACATGTCAGTCACCACCAGCATTTCTCTGTGTGTGTGTGTACATGTGTATGTATGCGTAAAACTGCATTCTGGTCTTTTCAAAGACAAGCATGTGTGTAAGCTAGGAGGTCGCATTGTGTACCCTTCTTGCTTTCTCCTGTGTTAGACCTTTTCAATTATTGGCGTGAGAAGGCGGCTCTTACTTGGGATGACACCAGGATAACATGAGATCGCTCATGTCCCTCGGCCCTGGGAAGCGTGCATTTCCCGCTAGTGTGTGTCTCTAGGGCTGGTGAGTCTAAAACACTGACCTTCGTGTTGACACTTGAACAGCTGTGAACCGTTCAGCTTGACTTGGTCATGGAAATAACTGGACAACAGTTACTTGACTAGCTGTTAAATCACGTGACCGTTGCTGCGTGTTCCTCTGACGCTCGTGGCAGGTGCGTGGCAGTGTCTCTTCGTTAACACGTTTGTTTCCTCTCCTCCCCCAGTTTTATTTGGATCAGACTCTACTCAGCTGCCTTTTCACCTAAAAGATCTCATTGGAGAGTTGACCCGGCAGAGAAGATGGACTTGTCCGTCAACTTACTGTCAGCGGGGGATAAAGAAGCTGGATATTGGAAGAAAGAGTATCTTACAAAACAGATAGCGTCTGTAAAGGCGGCTCTAGCGCAGGTTCTCAAACCTCTGCACCCCAACACAGGCCTCCCGGTGAAGACCAAGGAGGCCCTTAGGTAGGCCTCGCGTTAGCAAAGAAGGATGGCCTGAGCCCCGAGTACTGTGTATACAGGTTCTACGTGTGGTTTACATGGGGAGGGACTGTTGGATGTTTTCTGGTTTTGTGTATCTATAAAATATGGTATTTTCCCACCCCATATATATGGTCCAGAGGTTTTATGAGGCCTGGTAGTCGGCTCTAATGAAGTGGGAGATTCAAGGCCCTGCTGAGCGGCAGAGCCTTGGCCGTCTTCATCTGTGTGTTGCTGGTTCCTGGCACAGAGCAGCAGTTCCGCGGGTGTTTGTGAGGCGAGGGGACAGGTCCCAGGAGAGAGCTGCCATGGCCTGGAAACGCGGGTCAGGCGTGTGCTAGGAGCTTGGGCTTTTAGGGTTCCAGGTGCTTTAGAGACGACAGGTGGCAGCCTGCGTTTTTACTTCTTGCCACGAGGCAGACCTTCTTGCTCGCTCTTCCATCTTCAGAGTGTCTGGCCTCGGCTGGGTGATCATCCTGAGAGGAGCCGATGGGCGAGAATACACCATGGAGCACGCCGACCTCTCCGTCAACGACTCCTCAGTCACTGTTGCGTGGTACGGCAAGGACTGGCCGCCTCTGGCCACGCTGTCCACCTTGGACCTGTGTGGGGTGACGCCGGTGTTCATGGGCAAGTCCAGAGCCCCCAGCAGGACCAGGTGCGTGTCGCTGTGTGAGGCTGTGTCATGTGGACAATGACACTTAGCCTGCCTTTCGTCATTCAAAAATATCAGTGGTATATTTTGATTTGATTGCATGTCTAAGCCTTCTCTTTCATTCTGGATTGCTGTCGAATAGGAAAAGAAGGGGCTTATCGCGTCGATAAGCTCGTTGTTGTTTAGTTGCTCAGTCGAGTCCGACTCTGCATCCCATGGACTGTAGGTTCGCCAGGCTCCTCTGTCTGTGGGGTGTTCTGGGCAAGAATCCTGGAGTGGGTTGCCTTTTCTTTCTCCAGGGGATCTTCCCACCCAGGGACTGAACCTGCCTCTTTTACGTTGGCAGGAAGGTTCTTTTCCCCTGAGCCATCAGGGAAGCCCTATCTATGGCTTAGGGAATGGTTTTTTTGTGGCAATTTCCTGGAGGATAGGTGGCTGGCTGAGTTTTTTAGCTTTAAAACCATTTTAACACAGAGACATATAAAGCGATTATATTTTCCTTCTTGAGTAAATGATACAGTGATCACAGTTTACGCGTTAGATCGTACAGTCACTATTTTATGTGCTTTTCTGTTGGACTCGGCTAGTCGTGCCATCTTGTGCAGACGGCTTGCAGACCACGCCTCCACATTCTCATCTGTGAAATGGGGTGAGGATGGTTGTGATGTAGTGTTTAGTGTGCATGGCTGCTGTGAAACCACAGGTTTTCACCGTCCAGTGCGCACATCGGGTCTTGCTGCTGCACATACGTCGGGTCTTATGTGTCTTATTGCTGGTGCTTATTGAGTCCTTATTATTATTCCGTAGTGAGGTGGCTGTGCCCTGGGTTCACACTCTCTTCGGCTTTTGGTTTTCCTAAGAACTCGGTCGTGCTGACTTTTCTAAGCTGGATTTTGTCACGTGTGGCCTCCCGAGCTCCTGGCTGTGCGTGTGTGGAAGTGCAGAGGTGGCGGCTGCCTTGTCTGGCACCGCTTCCTCTCCCGCCCCCAGCCCCTCTGACCTCGCAGTGCACTGTTCTCACCGCCCTTCGAGCTGTAGCCCCACCACGGGCTCTCCCAGCCCCTGCCGAGGAAGGTGTTGAGGTCTTACTGCAGCGTCTGCCTTCTGCTCAGTAGAACTGCCTTCTTTCCCGGTGCCCCTGACTACAGAGACGACTGCAGTCTGCAGCCGAGCCGCTTGTCTGTGCCGGCCTCTGGCGCTGGCTGGCTGAGGGCTCTTCCCATGATCACTGGTCCGGCTGTCATGCTGTGAATGGGGGTGTCGTATTCCTAGTGCTAGCGGGTCCAGGCTTTATTGTATTCCGAAAATATGCTTACCACTGTGAAGGAAAACATTGGCATCGCTTCCCCTGGCTATATTAACCGAAGATATTTTGGGAACAGCTACTTTTTCGGAATGGTATCTTTATCTGCGTGACTCTTGAAATTCTACCTGATACCATGGTGGACCCCAGATTTCCTTTCTCCAGTGTTTAGGTTTTATGCACCATGAAATTGTTTTCAGAGAGTGAGTCTGCAGCTTCTGTGCCAGCGTGACTGAACAGTACCTTACTGGCACATCATGAGATTATGTTTATAGGGATGAGGACAGAACAGTTTGCATCAAAGTAAAACGCTCATGAATGTTCATAAATGGATGGTGTTGAATTGTAAACTCACTCAAAGATACTATGTTCCTGAAATTGTCATCCAAGCCAGGAATACCCGATACTGCACAGTGACAGAAAGCTAGAACTCACTGTGAAAATTCATTTAATGTAATTTATTTCCATTAAAACTCACTGAACTTCAGCCAGCATTTATTTGATCAGCGGTGGTGAACAAACTCCGAAAGTGCTTCTCAGGAATCTGTGTTGATCGACACTTTTATTCCAGGTTTGTGAGCAGATGCGTCTATGGTGCAGATATACAAACCCTCGTATGCATCTGCGTGACGGCAAAGGAGAGACACGGTGATTTTTTATTTTGTGTCCTCCATGAGGACTTTGTTTTTAACCAGTGAAAGCCTTCCTTAGTGTTGTGCTGGCTGTGTCACTGGGGATGCTCTGCCTCCCGGATTCCGGAGAAATGTTGGGTCACCGGCAGCCTTAGTTCCTGCGTCAGGGTGAATTGTAAGGCCAAGGCCAATGGGGACTGGCATGGCCTCTGTGGTGTTCATCAAACCGGTCTGGAGCTGTGGTCTGAGGGCTGGGGCGTCAGGCTCCTTTTGGGGTGTTTTCCCAGCCCCGCCCACTTGCATCCACGTTGGCGATGTCATCGCAGTGGCTGCCGCCCCGGAGCTCCTCGCGGTGCCTAGTGCTCCAGGGAGGAGCTCTCCTGTTGTCCCCCGCCCGCCCTCCCTCCAAGGCGGGGGCTGTCTCCCCAGACACAGGTGAAGTCACGCTGTGACGGTGTGCAGGGTTGGAGCTAAGCGTTCAGCTCTGGTTCTCCTAACTCTACATTCGGTCCCCAGCCTGGTGTTCAGCTGCCCCCAGGGTATTCGCCCTTGGGGTGTATTTTTAGATCGCTGCCTCACACCCACGCTCACCTAACCTGTGTGGTTCTTAGTGCAAGAAGCCGGGTGAGGGGCTCAGGTGGTCAGGTAGCCATGGATGGGTCTGGTTTCCATGCTTACAGCCCCTCTGCTTTCAAAGAGTGCACAGTGGAACACCCTGATTTTTACATGCTTCTGCCTAACGAACATCTGAACACCTGTCACCAGCTGGCGTGTGCCTTAGGTGCTGGAGGGCCCCCCGCTCCTTGGAGAGTTCCCTCTGATGGCAGCTGAGCTGTGTCAACCAGCCGCTGAGCGCTCCTCTCCCTCCCGGTTTCCCGGATTGCCTCCGGGAAGGACAGACACCTCCGTCCACTGCGGTGGAGCGGATAGCGTGGTTTCCTTCTGTTGATCTGCGTGTCAGAGCTGTGTTCTGCACGTGGGAGTTACTTACTCTCAGACTCTCAATCCTAACAGAGTTCACGCTGCATCTCGTTCATGAAAACCCTTGTGATTTTGGTTTAAATCTGTTTTCTGACATTAACAATTTCCACTATTTCTGAGTTGTTCTTGATAATAACTTGAAGAGGTGACTCTGCTTTCAGGTAGCCCAGTGGACTGCTCCTTTTTTGCCATTTAAGGGAGAAGGAAATGGCAACCCACTCCAGTGTTCTTGCGTGGAGAATCCCAGGGACAGGGGAGCCTGGTGGGCTCCCGTCTATGGGGTTGCACAGAGTCGGACACGACTGAAGCGACTTAGCAGCAGCAGCAGCAGCAAGGGATTTCATCTGCGTTACTGAGGGCCGCACTTTGAGGCTCTGCTCCTGGTGGCGATGGTGTCCAGGCTCGTGAGGACGGTCCTTCCCCTCGCCCCGGGTGATGCTGCTGCTCACTGCAGCGAGGGCAGGGGCTGGGGAGAATGCTGGGCTTACCTGGTTTGCCTTTTATTTATGCAGGTTGTCTCTCCCTAGGAGCTTCCTGTGCATGGTTAGAGGTTCCTAGAAGTCTTTCTAGATGCACTGAAGAGCGTCGGCAGCACGGGCCAGCCAACACTCATGTTCCTCTCTGCTTTCTTTGGCATGACGTTCAAAGACCCCGATGGCATTCTCTGATCACCAAGTACCAGCTGAGCCAGCTGACCGAGTCCAGCGCAGTGGGCGGCGACAGGCTGATGCGGGTCTTCTGCCTGCCCCCCGGCCTGGTGGTGGGGCTCTGGAAGGTGAGCCCAGCACACACCTGCCCTGCAGCCCCCCGTCCATACCCCCGTCGCTGCCCTCGCGCGTGGGGCGGAGGGTGCGGTCCCTGCTGCCCCCTCACGACTCCACATTCCCACCCGGGGCCCTGCTGCTGCCCGCACCCACGGCACGAGCCCTTCCTGCCCGCGCGCTGGGGTCCCGTCACCCTGTGATTTCCCAGGACGCCCTTTCCCCTCAAGCTAGTCCACACTCCCGCCTGCCGCTCCTTCACGCCCTTCCTCTGCGGAAGCTTCTTCCTGCCCATTTCACCCCGGGTGCTCACCGGTGTCTCTGCTCATGGCGGGGGAGCAGCCCCCCAGGCGTTTCCTCTCCCTGGGGTGGTTTCCAGTCTACCAGCTCCTTCTCATCCCTTGGGCGGTAGTGGCAGCGAGGGGCGACAGTGTCCTGCTCCCCACGGGGCCAGGCCGGCTCGCCCCTGTGGCTGCGGCCTGTGAACAAGCTGATTGTGGAACAGTTCACACGTGTTCACGATGGCGAGGCAGCGTCCAGGCCCCACGCCAGACTCCAGACCGCTTCTTGCCTCGTCCTGCCGTGGCCTCTGCTCTTCCTCCCACCCTCCCTCCGCACACGGCGACTGTGGACCAGGCCACACGTGGCTTGTTCCGGGCTCGTGAGTTGTCCACCTGGGCTGGCCGCACAGACGCCAGGACTCTGGCTGACCCCATGGTGGAGGTCTCACCGGCGTCCTCTTCATCTCTGAAAAGCCTTCGAAACAACCTGGAATTAACTGTATATTCTCACAGTCAGCATATGTCACAGGGCACTCTGATGAGTGCTGGGGTGTCAATGCTTCTGGTTCCACACGCTGTGTGTCTCGGGTGCCTTGTGGTCCTGCCGTCACTATGACGTCTTAAGTCTTATCAGGCAGTGACAGTGAGTTAGCGCTGCGGGGTCTTAGATGGTAAGAAACCACATCTCTCTGTGATGCATGTGCTGTGATCAGAAACAGCGACCCTGTGAACAGTGAAAGTATCTCTGCCGACGCATGTCTTCTTTTAATTGCCTTTGCAGAGGGAGGAGGAGCTGGCGTTCGTTATGGCAAATCTGCATCTCCACCGCCTCGTGGAGAGGAGCATGCTGGGGTCGCCTGCGGTGTACGTATCGCTGTGCGGTGTGTGCAGTTTTGTACAGTCAGCGTAAGGGAGTCTGCGGTGAAAGCGTCCTAACATTCCAAGAATAGCTTCAAAGATACCGTGTTTTTAATCAGTAGCCACAAGCCGACGGCGTAATGACGCAGCTGTTGCCAACAGTCATGGGGTCACCTGCGAGTGGCCTCCGCTGCGCTCGTTAGGGCTCAGGCTGGCGCGCCTTGCGGGACGCGGCCTGTAGATCAGGGCAGCGCCTCGCAGAGATGAGGTTCGAGCACACTGAGACGCTGCACGCTCTTGGTGCTGCTCTGCTTGCTCGTATCGGGACAGCAGGCCGACGTGGCCCCTGGGGTCTGAGCTCCAGGCCTGTGCTGTGCTTGGTCGGGACAGCACGCCTGTTAATGGACCTCAGGTCAGCGTGTGGGCCGTGCTTTCCATTTCTCCACTTCTCTCACCCCCCGGGGCCAAGGCACCCACATACCGACCTGGAAAGCTCCTGCGTGCTTCTCCGTTGGGTGCGTTAGCTGCTGACGTGTTTCTTCCTGGATGAAGCCTCGTTCATCGTAGCTCTGGGTCTCCTCCCGGCGATCCCTGAGCTGCTGGTCTGTTGCCGGTGCGTCTTCCTGCCGCGCATTCACCCGCTGAATGCTGAGACCACCTGAAGCAGAGCTGCTGTCCAGGGCGGGTCCCAGCCACGTTCTGTTGTGGTGGTCCGGGGGTGCCCAGGGAACACACGTTTTTGCCCGTTTGTATAGAAGTAGAGAAAAGGAACATGCCCTTCTGAGCCAGTGGTATTGAACCCTGTCGGGAATCCACAGAGGGCTGGCGGCAGCTGCTGTCTTGAAGGGCTGTTCATTTTCTGGGGAGTCTTTCCCGTCAGAACGTCTTGCCTCTGAGGCTAACATTCGCACGTGTGTATGTTTCGCTCCTCAGCCCCTACGAGCTGCCTCCGCACACACCCGTCTCGGATGACAGCCCCGAGCGTGGACTGCACGGCTACAGGCTCCACGTGGACATGCACAGTGGGGGCGTGTCCTGCCTCTGCGGCTCCTTTCGCAATCTCTCCGCCAGCAAAGGTGAAGTTCCCTGAGTTTGAGTGTTTGTTTCAGTGTGAAATTCAAAGTCTGGAGAGGCATGGGGACCACTTTTTATACCCGAGTTAAGGCCCGCTGAGTGACCAGTACCCGTGTCTGTCCTGGCCCTGCGCGCCCTCTCCCCCCGCAGACCCCTTATCACAGGCTGTGGGGCTTCTGGGCCAGCCCCGCTCGCAGTTGCTGGCTCTGGCTCCATCATCACATCCCCCTTCTCTACCTTCTGGAATATTCTCTGCTCACCCTTTCCACTGGTACCTGGTGCTTTGCCCCACCACGTGCCCCTTCTCTCACCCCGACTTCTTCCTTCTCAAAGGAGTGTGGTGAATGTGGTGGTTGCCCCCACAGGCCCAGTGTGGGGTGTGCCCAGGGTGAAGGCAGAGGAGCCCAGGCAGCGGTGGACGGGAGGCAGAGACCATCACCCGGGGGTGGGGGTGATGCAGGGGATGATGCCCTGGTTCTGACTGTTCCCGCCTGGTGTCGTTCCGGGGTGGGGGTGATGCAGGGGATGATGCCCTGGTTCTGGCTGTTCCCGCCTGGTGTCGTTCTGGGGTGGGGGTGATGCAGGGGATGATGCCCTGGTTCTGACTGTTCCCGCCTGGTGTCGTTCCGGGGTGGGGGTGATGCAGGCGCCTGCCCTGGTTCTGGCTGTTCCCGCCTGGTGTCGTTCTGGGGTGGGGGTGATGCAGGCGCCTGCCCTGGTTCTGACTGTTCCCGCCTGGTGTCGTTCTGGGGTGGGGGTGATGCAGGGGATGATGCCCTGGTTCTGACTGTTCCCGCCTGGTGTCGTTCCGGGGTGGGGGTGATGCAGGGGATGATGCCCTGGTTCTGACTGTTCCCGCCTGGTGTCGTTCTGGGGTGGGGGTGATGCAGGGGATGATGCCCTGGTTCTGGCTGTTCCCGCCTGGTGTCGTTCCGGGGTGGGGGTGATGCAGGCGCCTGCCCTGGTTCTGACTGTTCCCGCCTGGTGTCGCTCCTTGTATCCTGTAAACTTGAGCTTCGGTGTATAGACTTGCATAGACTCAAGCTTCACACTGGTTGTAAGAATATTTTATAGGGGAACATTACATATTTCATTTCTGAATGTCCTGTTCCCCCAGATTCTTCCACCTGATGGATTTGACATCCATTAATACTCCCTGCCTGGGCGTCCCAGGTGGCGCTAGTGGCTAAGAATCCACCCCCCAGTGCAGGAGATGAGAGGCTTGGGTTTGATCCCTGAGTCAGGAAGATCCCCTGAAGGAGGGAACGGCAACCCCTCCCAGGATTCTTGGCTGGAAAATCCCATGGACAGAGAAGCGTGGTGGACTGCAGTCCATGGGGTCACCAAGAGTTGGACGCGACTGAAGCAACTCAGCAGTGTTAGCAATACTCCCTGCCTACATCGTCTTTTTGGAGTTTAGAAAACAGTGATTTTAAAATTGCGTCATTCTGTCTGCAGTTATTAGCCGAGCTCTTGTAGAGAACGTTTTCCCTCATCAACTGGGTGACTTCCTGTAATGTCAGGGTAAATGCTTTAATCCTTTCTCTCTTAACCACCAGTTTGCAGATTACGAAATTGATATATTTATCACCGGCCATGGTAGAAACAGCTCTGAGGGCACTCTCTCCTGCCTTCCTTGTTTCGTGTCACTTTGGACTCTTGGGTTATTAAGTACTCAGTAATTTATAATCAGTTACAGACGTTATTCTTTGTAAAGCTAAAATTGCGCCCAGTTTGGTCAGTGGGATGGACTTCAGGTCGGCTTCTCTGCCTGTTCATACACCTTCCTTCTTCTCTGAGTCATCTTTGCATTTGTCCTAAGAAGATTTCTAGGCTTTTCTCTGCGTGTTGGCACTTTTATTACAATTATGAAGAATGTATATGTTAACCTAGGGTGAGTTGACATCTTTGTTGTTTATTTGTCCCCCCTCCCCCAAGTATGGAATGTCTTTCAGTTTGTTCAAAAATACTTTTCTGTCTTTTTGGAATGTATCAGAATTTTCTTCATACGAATTTTGCACATTTCTTAAGATTGTTAGTAACCGTCTCCTCTGTTGCTTTTGCTGTATCTTCCAACTCTTTTTTAAATGTCTTTGTGTGGTTTTGGTCTCAGGTCACTGCTGATCTCATAGAATGAGTTGGGAAATATTCCCAACTCTTGAATTTTTTAGAGGGTTTTGGATAGAATTGGCAGTATTTTTTTCTGAAGTGGTTGGTGGAATTCACCTTTGAAGCCATCAAGGCCTGGAGCTTGCTTTGTGGGAAGGTTTTTAGCTACATTGTCAATTTCCTTTATAGCTGTAGGGCTTGTTTAGGTTATCTGTTTTCTTCTTGTGTGAGCTTTGGTATTTTGTGTCTTTCAAGTTATCTGCGTAAATATAAAGATTGATGAGTGGGTTCATTGGTGGGTGGGGTTCATCAACAGAAGAACAAGTCCGCTTCTTCCTTTGTAAATTTCTCCATGAATGTTTACAGGATGACGAGTACTTAAATCCATTGTTTTACTGGTGGTTTAGTCACTAAATCATGTCCCATTCTTGCGACCCTGTGGACTGTAGCCCACCAGGCTCCTTTGTCTATGGCATTTTCCAGGCAAGAATACTGGAGTGGGTTGCCATTTCCTTTTCCAGGGGATCTTCCCCAACCAGGGACTGAACCTGGTCTTCTGCCCTGCATGTAAGTCTCCTGCATTGCAGGCAGGTTCTTTACTGACCAAGCCACCAGGGAAGCCTGGTCCATCATTTTATTAGAGATTATAAAACGGTGATTCCTTAATTGTATCATTCCTTCTTCATCTATTATTAGCATTTGATAAAGAATGGTTTTTTTTTGTCAATTATTGTTACCATGAAATATAAATAATACAGGAAAGGCGTGATACATGCTTGATTCTTTCTTGATTTATATACAGCGTATTAATTTATGCTGTAATAGTCTTTGAAGATGACTTATAAGTTTTCTGCGCTCAGTTGCTCAGTCCTGTCTGACTCTTTGTGACCCCATGGACTGGAGCCCACCATGCTCCTCTGTCCATGGAATGTTCCAGGTAAGAATACTGGAGTGGGTTGCCATTTCCTTCTCAAGTGAGGTATTATTGTTAATTCATGGATTGAAAAAACAGAGGTTATTTTAGTCCATTGGAAGCCATTGTTTTTATTATTACTGTGATGTTCAGACTGTCCTGTCCTGGGGCATCTGCTTCTGCTCTTCTGACATGACTCTTCCCCTTTGGTAACTTGCTTGCGTTCTAACAGGATGAGATGCTCCAAGCTCATGTTGTCTGTTTCCCACCCAGACCTGGACTTGGCCATTTCCCCAGGACCTCTGTTTCCTTTTATTTCTCACTATAGACTGTGGCTTTTAGAGATCATAATCTATATCCTAAGGACGCCTGTTGCTCTTGGGTTTTCATCTCTTCTAGGGTTTTCACTGGGCAGAGCTATGAGGTTTGTTGACTTTATAATATGTAGAAATAAATTATGCATTCATTTAAATCAAAGACCTTGGGGTTTTTAATTCACCTATCATTTTTATATACTTATATCTCTTTTCCTATGCTGAAAGTCTTTGTTCTAAACAACATCAAAATATATAAAATTTCAACCCCCCCCCCCCCCGCCCCGAATACTGATATTAGTAATAACCTATTGCATGTTAGGGCTTTCCTTTTAGCTCAGTCAGTAAAGAATCTGCCTGCAATGCCAGAGACCTGGGTTTGATTCCTAGGTGGGGGTTTGATTCCTGGGGAAGGAAATGGCGCCCACTCCAGTGTTCTTGCCTGGAGTAATTCCACAGACAGAGGAGCCTGGCAGGTTACAGTCTATGAGGTCGCAAGAGTCGGACACGATTGAGTGACTAAGCACACATTACGTGTTACTTTAAGATTTTCCTTGTGGCTTTTTATGTGCTTAAGATATGTATATCACCTTAGAAAAAGTTAAGTCACCTAAAATAATTCTGCTCTGTGTGGTTTGCTATCACCTTGATATATGATTAGGGTGATTTGTTTCAGTTGACTTTATTTTTCAGGATTGCTTTGCTTCTGTTTTTACATTAAGAAATTACATACCACATTTATATGGTCCAAAGTTGAAGTTGTAAAACGATGTAGTTTACTTCTGCCCTGTCTCTTCACTTCTGTTCTTTCCCTCCCTCCAAAGGTAATCCTTCATATTAGTCCGAAGTTTGTTCTTTCAATGTTTCATTTTGAATACATAATGCTATATATTAATATATTCATATTTCTCCCAATTTTTAAAATATGACATACTAGACTCCCTTTGAAGTTCCTTCATTTTTTCCAATTAATAATTTATTCTGAAGATTAGTTTTTAAAATAAGATACAGGTCTTTCTCTTTTTCTCCTTCCCCAATAGCTCAGTTGGTAAAGAATCCACCTGCAGTGCAGGAGACCCTGGTTCAATTCCTGGGTCAGGAAGATCTGCTGGAGAAGGAATAGGCTACCCACTCCAGTATTCTTGGGCTTCCCTTGTGGCTCAGCTGGTAAAGAATCTGCCTGCAATGCGGAAGGCCTGGGTCCTATCCCTGGGTTGGGAAGATCCCCTAGAGAAGGGAAAGGCTACCCACTCCAGATTCTGGCCTGGAGAATCCCGTGGACTGTATAAGCCCATGCAAAGAATCGGACATGACTGAGCGACTTTCACTTGTTAATGTCTTTTTCTGTGGTTTCCAGCCTTTGCTGTTAGTGGTTTAGTGAATGTAAAGTGAATAGCCTTGTTCACATATCACTTCATGTCTTGTCAGCTTGTCTTTGGGAGACTTTCTTAGAATTGCTAGCTCAAAGAGTACATTGCAAATATAATATTGAAAGATACTGGCAAATTCCCCTTTGTGAGAGTATTTCCAACTTAATGGGGAATTAAGTTAGTAAAATATGTCGTCACTAAGTACAGTTCTTCTAGGTTTTTGTTACATGTCCTCGAGTTGAGTTTCTTTCTATTCCTGGATTTGTTGGATTTTTTACAAAAATCAGGAATAATTATTAAATGTTATGAAATACGTTTGGGCAACTATTGATGGTATGATTTCTTCTCCTTTACACTATTAACATAGTAAATTTCATTAATACATCTTCTGTGGGAAGGTTAACATCCTAGAGTCCCTAAGACAAGCTCCTCTTCTCATATATGTGCTTATTTTAAAAATACTAGTTTCAGTTATTTGGCTTTTAGTATTTTCCATTTAAACTCAAACTATAGTTTTCAGTTTTTTATGTTTTAAGTTTGTTTCGTTTTCAGTCATAAGAAAGTTTTCTACTTTTAACTGAATCAGTTTAAGGTTTATATAATTTCCTAGAAATCATCTATTTGGGGCTTTATTTTGATCTTTTCCTAGCTTTTTGAGTTGACTGCTTAGATTGTTTAACTTTCAGGTTTTCTTTTCTTTATTTTTCCCCCCCAGTTCCCTTTATGCCCAGAATCTTGGACTCTCAAGGTTGGAAGGAATTGAAAGGTGATCTAAAGAATGATCTCTTCTGGGCTTGAATTTGCTATGCCCAGAAACAGCTCACCTGCCTTTTTTTCTGCTTTTCTTTGAGCCCAAAGTAGTTTCTCTGTCCGTCCACCCACTTGCCTTGATTCTGTTATTTAAAAGAGAGAATGAAATCTCATCCCTTTTCTTGATACGTGCCATGGAGGGGCTGCTAACGTGCGCACCTGTTCCCAGGGCGCCATGTGCATGCCCGGGGCTGCGGCTGGCAGAGCGCTTGGTCTCGCGCTGCAGGTTTCCAGCCCCGGGTCCTCGGGTGCCCTTCGCGTCCCGCCTTCCCGGCCTGACACGGTCTCTCTCCTCCAGGGGCTGGGCCGAGGTCCGTGTCGGGGGTGCTGCTGGGACTTCAGAGGAGAGGACTGCCCGCACCTCGTTGTCAGGGAACACCGCGTCCTGTTGACTGCGCTCTGTGTGCGTCCCTCATGCCCGAGCTGTGCCCTCGATTATGATGAGGACAGGACGAGGGTGGCAGAGAACCCGGGTGGGCCCTCGTCACAGGTGCCTGCCGCACGCTTCGTGCCTGTGTTAGTCTTCATGGCAAGCCTGTGGGCTGGGCACTGTGGCCCCTCCCGGGTTACTGCTGGAGCGGCTGAAGCTTGTGCTGGGAGTGCTCCCTCCGGCTGCACCCTGGGCTGACTGCGGAGCCCAGGGTCTCAAGCACTTGGCTGCTGTCTCCTGTATGCTGTGCTGTGTAAGCACACTCTGCAGCGCTGTGCTTCTAGGGTGTGCTTTCTCCCGTGTGACTCTGTCTTTTCAAGGCGGTGGGCTCGCAAGGGTGTCAGGTGGGGGCCCTTCTCTGCCAGAACGCTGACATACCCTGAGAAGGTGAGATGATTGTTAGGACACGAAGGAGGCTGAGTAAAAGAGAATGGGAGCCTGTGATGGGAGCAATTCAATTCGCCTTTCATCTGTTGTTTTCCCCGTAAGGGACATTTTCCCCATAAGGCTTCACACGACACTCTTGCGTGTTTCCTCTGCCTGTCGTTCCGCGATGCGGACCAGCAGAGGGCGCCGTTGCCATCAGAGTCGTCATCTCTCTTTGCCAGAGTACAAACCCAGAGGTCCTCTAAGTTTTTGAGAAATGCACTTGTGGTTCCAGGTGGTATATTTAGTCAATTCCAGCTCTGTCATTGCGGGAGGGGATGACAGCACAGTGCCCCCATCAAGGATAAATGTTTTATCCTCGTAGCCCTAGAATTGCAGGGCGCTGAGCAGCCTGGCCTGGCTGCAGAGGCAGTCTGCAGAAGGCAGTGGCAAGACCTTGGCAGCTCACACCTCCTTCCTCCAGACCCTTGCGGTTTTTCTTTTTCTTTGACTTTGCTCTGTATCCTCTCGCAGTAATAAATCTTAGCTATTAAGACAGCTATGCCCTGAGTCCTGTGAGTCTTCCCAGTAGATCCTCTGGGTCTTGGGGACCCAGTGCCAACCCATCTACCCACATCTACAAAAGTACAGAAGTCATAACATGCCCAGGGAAACCCAGGAACCCCTCCCAGGGCCATGCAGTTACACACGAGTCGTGACTCCACCTGCCGAGTGCTGTCTGCCTGAGAAGCATGTTGGAGCCTCAGCGCCTAGGGCTCTTACTGGGGCTGGCCACGTGGCACCCTCTGCCAGCCTCACCCACATTCCAGACTGCCAGGAGGAAAAGTATTCAGCATGGATCATGTTGTCGGTACAGACTGTTCAGTCAGAGAGGAATGGTGAGGTAGGAATCCTCCCGAAACCTGTCTCCAGACCTCAGCTTTCTAAGGGTAGACTGTCTCAGGATGCGAGTGCAGTTCACCCAGTGGAAGAGCAGACAGGGAGAGGTCCAGTCGTGTCTTTGAAGTGTAAATGGAGCCTGAAAAAGAGCATGTTCAGCAGTGCAAAGTATGAAAGAATGTGTATTTTTTGATCTTAGTATCAAGCTAATTATTACCAATTTTCAGAAGCTGGAGGAAAAAGATTTTGCACAGTACAGCATGTTGAGACTTTTTATCAGTGTTGAGAGGGAGAGTGATGGTAAAGAGGCCGAGGAAGAGAATTTTTAAATAACAAAGTATGCTGCTAGTGTCATTTATTTGAGTTGTTACAAAATGCTTTAAAAAATGAATGGCTTTTTCCTTTTATGGGATTTGAGAATTCTGAATATGTGGACATTTGTAAAAAAACAAAAATCACCCAAGGACAACTCTTGTTTCTCTTTTGGTTCATTTTCAAATCTAGAGCTATGTTTATATTTGCGGACCACACTGTGGGAGCAGTGCCTGCTTTTCCCCCCTGTCACTAAATAGCCTTTGAAAAATTAGACTTTGGGAAGTTGTATGACAACCTGTGTTTGGTTTTATCATGCTTTATTGACCTCCTCTCCTTCTGTTGGGCATTTAGGTCTCCTTTTCCATGATTATACCACTATTATCACGAGCATTATTTTGAAAAATGTTTGGTAATTTGAGAGGTGAAAATGACATCTGATTGTTTTAAATTTGCGAACGTTGAATGTATATCAAGGGTTTGGAATAACAGACGTGTCTGAAGATTATCTGAAGATAATTATCTGAGAAAATTAGCAAAGCCGTGTGTATTGACAGTTTTAAAAGGCCTGTGGACTGTGGCTGAGTTGGCGGTTACTGGAGCAGCTGTCGGGCTGCTTAGGGCACCTAAGCCGCTCGAGCTGCAGTGGTCAGGTGAGAAAGGAAGTGAGGCGTGTCCAGGAGACGGGGCTATGCCAGTGCTGGCTGGTTTTCATATTTCTTTCCTAACTGAATTTCCAGTTTGTGTTTGATGGGTCCCACTGTTTTAAATGTTTACTAGGCCTATATGAGTTATATTGGTTGCAAATATTTTCGACATTTTGTCTTCTTTTGCCTTCTAAATTTTGTACATGTTGTTTTGGATTCCCCACCCCCACCCCCCCCCAAGTGTTATTGTTGTTGTTGTTGTTTTAAAATATTTATTTATTTTGGCAGGTCTTAAATGCGGCATGAGGAATCTTGAGTTGCAGCATGTAGGGTCTAGATCCCTCACCAGGGATCAAATCCTGGCTCCCTGCTTTGGGAGTGCGGAGTCTTAGCCGCTGGACCACCAGAGAAGGTCCCACTAAAAAACTGTTCATTGTATATAATCAGTCCTTTTTTTCTTGTTGTTTCCTCCAAGATTTTTACACGTAAAAAGTACCCACTTGGCAAGGCCAGGCGGACATCCGCCTCTGTTCCCTTTTGATGATCTCCCTTCCTTTTGTAAACCCAGGCTTCCCTCGTGGCTCAGCTGGTAAAGAATCTGCCTGCAATGCGGGAGGCCTGGGCTCATCCCCGGGCTGGGAACACGGCCACAGGCAGCCTGCAGTTCCCTGCCTTCCCACAAGGGCTCCTTCTTTGCTATGGGTCGGGCCCCTCTCCCTGTGACTCTACCAGGCAGGAAGTTCCTCCAGGCTTTACTTGTGGATTTTGTTACAAAAATGTGTCCTTCTCCCAGGGTAACGTTTCTTACCAATAAACTTTTATCGAAAATGTCTCAGTTATTTCCATCCATTTATGCTTTCAGATATATTTAAAATAATCGCTCGGCCAGATTTTAAGTGTCTTATTTGGATTTTGATCAGATTTGTATTGAATGTGTACATTAATTTGGAAGGGATTGATGCGGTTTCATTCAGGGCTCTGGACCTTCTGTTTAAGTTTTCTTCCCTGTCCTTAGGAGAAATGTTTGTCACGTAGGTCTTTTACCTTGCTCGACTCATTTTTGTGTTATTGTGAGTGAATACGCTGAGGTTATGTTTCTGTTACTAGATTTGTTTTATATCCTTTGGAGATTTTGTGATGTGCTTTTCATTAAAATGCTGATTAAATAATAAATAGTACCATACTCTGTAAGGTGCAGTAGAAAACACTGAGGGATCTGAAGGAAGTTATGGGCCTGAGAAACTTTTCACTCTACAAAAAAGTAGGGTTGTTCATCTCTTGAGGAGCAGAAACTATTTAGCCCAGATAACCTCTTTTTAAGAAATTCTACATTAAATTTTTTATGGTTTGTTTGAGATATGTTTCTTACATAATATGTTACCCCATTTTTATTGGTTGTAATTCCAAAAATAGATAGTTTTTTGTTTCCTCTGTTCCTTGATACTGATTACTTTCTGTGTTTCTAGGTCAAATTATCCTCTCTCAACATTTATGGTAACAGGAAGGCATTAGAAATTGTTTTGTCGTTTCTAGGTGGTGATTATCTTGAAAATTAGAGCAGATAATTTGTATAGCATCTTCGTCAGTGGTGGTGCTTACCTTTTCCCTGGTTTGCACATTCGGTGGCCCGTTATGAACAAATTGGCGCTACAGAATGCTGTCCACATGGCAGGAGAACACAGACCTCCATGCATTTCACATCACGGCTCATTGGGAGCCAGTGGTCTTTTCCCTGAAGCGGGACAGGGGATGTGGTTTGTGGGGCCCAGCATAAAATGGAACTTCGAGGCTCCTTGTGAGAAAATTATTCAGTTCAGAGTGGTGACATTAAACCAGGAGGGTCCTCTGCAGACGCACAGGTTGTGGCCCCTGAAGCTGGCCCCCCTGCCCCCCACCTGCCCCAGCCTGGGGACCCAGGACCTGTGGGGAGGACCCTTGAGGTTCTGAAACTGTTCATTATTGTGTAGTTGCTCAGTCGTGTCCTACTCTTTGCAACCCTATCGACTGTAGCCCACCAGGCTCCTCTGTCCGTGGGATTTCCCAGGCAAGAATACTGGCGTGGTTGCCGTTTCCTCCTCCAGGGGATCTTCCCGACCCCAGGGACAGAACCCACCTCTCCTGCACTGGCAGGTGGGTTCTTTGCCACTGAGCCACCTGGGGAGCCTTCCCAGGAGCTCTTTTCCTCCGCTTTTGCATTTCTGGCCTCCTTACTTCTGTCTGAGATCCTGACTTCATGAATGCCCAGAAGTTCCTTAGAGAAAATCACAAATACATGTCCACTGGGTCTGTCAGACTTTTTTCTTCGTGTTCAGGGACCTGGTCTGTAACTGCATTTAACTATTTAGAGTTTACGTATATCAGGGGTTTGGAATAACAGATGTGTCTGAAGATTATCTCAAGATAATTCTCTGAGAAAAATAGTAAAGCCATGTGTATTCCAGGGGAGATTTACTTTAGACAGCCAACAGGAGATTTTCTCACCTTAAGAATTCCTGCCGTTTCTGTTTGATCGTTAGAGTCTTGTTCCTAATTACTACTTTGTAGCATCAGGTCTCTGCAGCTGTAAATTCTTAATACTCTGTGGCTTGTATTTCTAGGTTTATAGGGTCTCCCTCCCTCTTTATCCAAAACTTGCACAGACATCTGAGAGTTGCTTCTGTTCTATTTATTTGTGCTCCTGAGCTGGTCTCCAGATGGTAATCGAGGGTTCTGTCTTGTTCAGTTTATCTGTTTAGTTAACTTGTGCTCTGCTGTCCTTGCCTCAGGCAGTTCTAATCTAACTGAACCCCCTGCCCCCCTTCTGTGTTCTTTGCTTTAGGAAAAAATCACTGGTCTCTCTTCCCCACTGTCTTTACTTCCCACTTTTTCTATGTTCTATTTGTGATGCAAAAAATGAACTCGAATCATAGCTGAGAAATGAGAACTGTTAACAGTAGTGTCATTAATATGCCACAGAAGACATGACCTTTATCCTCAGAGACTAGGTTATTTCAGGAAAGAGATCAACGGTCCAGTATCTTTAAATGTTCAAGAGCATAGGGCTCTCTTGGAGGCTCAGACAGTAAAGAATCCGTCTGCAGTGCTGGAGAACCGGGTTCAATGCTGGAGACCCGGGTTCAGTCCCTCGGTTGGGAAGATCCCCTGGGAAAGGAAACGGCAACCCAGTCCAAAGAGCTGGACACAACTGAGTGGCTAACACACAGGAGTTTAGGAAAGAAAGAGATGAACGCGGTTAAAAGGGTGCTGTCAGCCGCAGGGGTGCCGGGTAAGCTCCCTAAGGCACTGGGGGGCGAGGAAGCTCTGAGGACTCAAGCGGGCCCTGCCCGGAGTTATGGTTGGATGGGAAAAGTGGTGCTGGTGCGTGCGCAGAGCGGCCTTTGGAGGAACACTGGTCAAGACAGCAGCTGACCCTTGAGTGCTTCATTTTCTGTAGCTTTCCCCTCTGCTTTCCAACTTAGGAAAAATTACAGGACTAGTTCAAGAATTCCCATATAGGTTTCCTTCTTTAACGATAGGTGGGTCTTGCTTGTTCTAGGACGTCATACAGTAGGGCTCCTACGGTTTGTCCTCGTGCGTTCAGACTCTTTCAGCATTGTGTCTTTGAGATGCGGGGGTGATCGTCATCCCTATTCATTGATGAATTGTATTCCATTGAAAAAATACACCAGAATTTGCTCACCTGTTTTCCTGTTGCTAGAGAAGGAATTTGGGTTGTTTTCTGGTTTGGACTGTTAGGAATAAAGCTACCATAGAATTTTTATGAAAGTGTGTTTTGTGGGCATGCATTTTTCTTTCTCTTGGCTAAATACCTAGGGCTGAAAAGTTGAAGCTTAGGGCAGGTTTATGGATTGAAAGTTGACAGTCTTTTTCTATTTTATGTATAAGAGATTTTTATGTATTAGAAGTTACCAGACTTCAGTTTTCAGAGTGGTTGTGCCATTTTACACTCTCATCATCTGTGTCTGAGTGTTGTGGTTGCTCCATATCCTGGGCAGCCACTGAAGTTATTGTCTTTTAAATTCTAGCCGATCCGGTCTGTGGCAGTGGTGGTTTCTCCCTAGTGGCCGCCAGTGGGGAGCACTTTTTCACGTGCTCGTATCCGTTTGTATGTCTTGTTTTGGAGTGACCTTGTGGCTGTGTAGTTTGTCTCTTTATTCCTCAGTTGTAAGAGCTTTTTATATATTCTGGGTAGTAGTCCTTTACCAGATACACGTTTTGCAGATGTCTTTTTCCCAGCCTGTGGCTTGCTTATTCATTTTCTCGGTGGGGGTGGTGTAGCTGCTTAGTCGTGTCTGACTCTTTATAATGCTATGGACTGTAGCCCTCCAGGCTCCTCTGTCCATGGGGTTCTCCAGGCAAGAATACTGGAGTGGGCTGCCATTTCCTCCTCCAGGGGATCTTCCTGACCCAGGGATCGAACCCGGGTCTCCTGCATCACAGGTGAATTCTTCACCGACTAAGCTTCCAGGGAAGCTCCCCATTTTCTTGATGGTTATACCATTTTAGCGATCAGAAGTTTCTCATTTTGATGAAATCTCATTTATTATTTTTTTGTTTTATGGTATTGTTTTCTGTTAAAAAAAAACAACCTTCTGCACCAGATTATGGAGATATTCTTTCTTCCAGCTGGATTATGGTTTAAGTCTGTGAAACATCCTTAATTAATTTTTGTATGAAGTATGAGGCAAGGGTTGAGGTTCATTTCATTTTCCCAAATGAATAGAAAGTTGTTCCTACACCATTTGAGAAAAGGCTTTCTTTTCTCATTGAATTATTTTGATGTTTTTGTAAAAAAATCAGTTGCTTGTAAAAGTATTGGTCTATTTCTGGACCCATCTGTTCTACATTGTTCGTCTATTGATCTTTATAGTAATACCACACTGTCTTGATTGCTTTAGCTCTTTAGTAATTCTTGACGTCAATTATTTTTCTTTTTTTCAAGATTGTGTGGCTATTTTAGGCCCTTAGCATTGCCATGTGAATTTTAGAATCAGCTTGTCAAATGTTACTCTTTGTTGGTAAATTAGTTATTAAATACCTGCTGGATGGTGTATGTGTGGTTGGATTCCTTTGCTGTTCCCCCGAGACTGTCAGAACAGTGTTTGTTAATCAGTTGTGCCCCAATATAAAATAGAAAGTTTAGGAAAATACCTGCTGGGATTATGACTGAGATTATTAAGCCTGTATGTCGAATTTGGGTAAATGGACATCCTAACCGTCTCAAGTCTTGCCGTCCATAAGCATGGTGCATCTTTCTGGCTGGCAATAGACTTAACTCTTTAGATGGATTATTATTGTTGAGATAATACATAAAAGTGCTTAGCGTGGCATTTATGATGACCCATCCTCTAATGTTACTATTTACTGTTAGTTCCATTAATCACACAGCTTTATAAAGCACTTTCTGTTCCTCTCTCATTGTGATTGGCTTGGAGCTTGACCATGGTCACGCTGCTAGTAAATGCCCGGGCAGGGTTTGAAATGAAGTCCTTATGACTCTTAGATTTCGTGCTTGTAAGCGCATGTCCCAGAAGCCAAGGGTAGTGAGCCTTGTGTTCTATTTCTCTGCGTTTTGGGGGTGGCCTTTATATGTTGGCAGGTTAAGGTTAGACGGGATCCAACAACAGAGTTTATTCCGAATGGTTTAAGCATCACAGGAGTTTAATGAGGAAGTGTTGGCTCAGTCTCCCTGGAGACTGTGGCTTCTCCCGTGAGAGCATCACCCTGTCACCCCAGGAGCTGACCCCAGAGTGCTGCCTGTGCCCCTGGCCCCATCCGTCAAGGCAGCTTTCCCTTCTCTGCCCCCGCCCACTGCTCACACTGACCCAGGCGAGCAGGGACGCGCCCCAGCCAGGAGCCAGGCCACTCACCCCCGGTCACAGGAGGGCTGGGGCGGCAGGCAGGGAGCCCAGGGATCAGCCGTGGTTGGGGGGCTGCAGCTGGTTCCCCAGCACGTCTGGTCTGTGCAGTCATACTTTCTACTCTGCTGGTAGTAAAATGAAAACAAAGCCTCCTGAGAATCTAAACCCACATTAGACATTCTCAGCTAGCATCTAAACCAGTGGGTGATCCTGTTTCCCTGAGCTTGCATCCATTTTACTCTGTTGTAGCGTCGTAGACACAGAACACGGTCGGGGTCACATTTGTGCTGCTTCCCTGCTGTGTGGTCTCAGAGAGGGCGCTGTTTGCCTCTCTGCTTTCTCAGCTCTGAGCTCAGAGAAGCACGGTGTCTAATTAGTAGTCCTGTTCTAGGCTGTTCTTTTAAGCTGCTGTGCACAAAGTGGTTAGCTTATGCTTGGTGTACAGGAAATACTCAGAAGCATGACCCGTTTTATGTACACTCACCTTCACACCTGCGTCCTGTGTGCGGATTGCTTATGTGGAGAGAGAGCTTCCCCTTGTTCCGTGTCAGAGATGGAAGCAGTTGCCAGGGTCGGTGGGGAGAGCGCTGACCGTGAAGACGCCACAGTGTCGTTACTGGTCTACAGGGAGGATGTCTGGTGATGGCAGCGGTCCTCGCTTCCTGGAGAGATTTCATGTTCATCAACTCGTACGGATGCCACTGAGCTGTCGCTGGCTGTGGTACCTTGGAGTCCGCTTTCTGCCATGGCCTGCGGACCAGCCGGCAGTCCCCCGCGTGGCTGTGCGGTGACACGGGTCTGATCAGGGCCACATCTGCTGGGCAGGATGGTGTTGCCTCGGCTCCCCCTGGGCCTCGCTGGAGAAGCTGGCGAGGAGGGACCTGGGCTGCCCCGCGGAGCTGGAGCCGCACCGCCCGATGGGACTCCGCTCGGAGCCCGTGTCCTGCTGCCGATCTTTCTGATGTGCCTATGTGAGGACACTGTGCCGAGTCCCCACAGCGGGACTCTGACTCCCACGGCAGCCCAGCTTTGGCTTTCTCTTGTCCTGTGGATGGAACGGCGTGGGGTCAGAGAGCTTGTGCTCTTCCTGGCTCTCCTCCCCCTGCTGGCCCCATGACACATGGCACGCTCGGGCAGGTGTGGCCCCTGAAGAAAGCTCGCCTGCGGGTGAGGGCCCGTGGCCCTGTCATGGCTGATGCAGCCTTAGCAGGATGCGTTATAGTGGGTGCAGGAGGCTCAGCGGCCCCGCAGGCCCCCAGGCGCGCGTGCAGCCCCACCGTGGCGGCCCCAGCGGTCAGGCTGCTCGCAGGCTGCTTAGCGCTGGTCCAGGTGGCCCGGGCTCATCTCAGCTCCCGGTCCACGTGGGCTGGGATTTCTGCTCATTTACGCGCTTGTGAGGAGACGCCCTGCGGGGGCTCCTTCCCTGACCACGTCCACAGTCACCTGCCCTCCCCACTCCTTTCTCTGGATGTCTCTCTCCCTCACACTTAATGCCCTTGCTGTGCACTTTCTGGCCCCTGTTTTCCTAAACTTCACACTCTGTTTCCTCACTTTCCTTGCTGTTCTGTTTTATCAGATCAGTGGAGCCCCTGCCTCTCAGCGGCCTCCCCATGGTGACAGGGTGCTCTCTGGGCTCACCCCGGGGTCTCCCCGTCTCCCCACTGAGGCACGCTCGTTTCTCTGTCTCAGGAATGCAGGCGCAGGTGGTGGTGCCCTGGCCTCGGCCAAACGCCGGGGTCTCTCTCTCCTTCCATCCCCAAACCCAGCTCTTAGATCCATGAGGCTTCCTGTAGTGGCTGACCCGAGGAATCTTGATCTGTGGTCCTGCATTGGTTGCTCTATAGTAATTTAAAATATCTTCAATCTTTTCAGGATACCTTGAAAATGAATACATGAAGCTCAGTGTGATAAGTTTTAAAAATAACACAGAACACCTACCTCTTATTGGAAAAGTTGGCCTTTCTTGGAAAACTAATAGTTTTGATGGCTGTATAAAGGTAATTTTTTTCCTTAAAGTACACGGTCTCTGTATAATTAACGTGTCTGGTGACGTGTATGTGTGATGCAGCTTTGAAAGTCCTTGATTGATTGTTCTGGAGTCAGAAGAGCTGTGCACGTCTTCTTAGCGCTGACCGTCAGTTGACTGACTTATCCAGCTCTGCGTGCGTTTTCTTTTCCACTGAGCCAGGCGGGTGGGTGGCTCTCAGCACCGTTTCTGAGCGGTGTTGACTGCACCCCCGCGTTCCCTGGAAGCCCTTTTGGCTGTTTGTTTTATGGACAAAGAGTGGAGCTGTAGGTTGCACCAGGCAAGTCGCATTTACTCAAAAACGTCTTACTCCTACACCCATTTAAAGTATATTGCAGTTCTGTTCCAGCATACAGATATTTCCTTGAACAGTTAAATCGGAGTTTGCCTCTGTCACAAACCAGCCGCACAGCGGGGAGACTTGCTGTGGGGGCTGGGGGCTGGCTGGGGTGGTGGAGGAGGGTGGTTCTCGCACAGTCTGGCTCCTCCAGTGCCCCCTGTGCCTGTGGGCGCCCTGGTTCTCACTCCTCTCCTTCTGTATTTTGTGGGATGAACTGGATTTCCACGGGACGGTTCTGCTGTGGATGCAGAGGCCCCCAGTGAGCTAGGCCTTATCCTGCCTAGGAGCATGGAGGCCTCGTCACAGGGGGGAGGGGTGATAACCGAGGCCAAGAGCTGCATTGTCGCCGAGCATGAAGACCACCTCATTATCACTAAGGCGTCTCTCATGGTCCACTTGCTCTTTGCTGTGATGAGATGTTTTATTAATTGTACGTGAAAATAGGTATTTAAGCTTTGGCAAAGATCTGTCGTACACAAAAGAATATTGTTCCATTTCTTCAGGAGCACAGGCCTGGCTTTTTAAAATGGGTTCAGATGAGTCTTACAGAATGTTGAAATCACAGTAGATCTTGAGGACCGGGAAAGACAGAATATCAACCTGGCAGACTTAAGGGGTCAGGAAGCCCACACTGCACGTGCTGCTCCTGCCTCCTGTAATTCTGTTCTCTTTCCTCTTCTCCCTCCTCTTTCACTTAGTCCTTCCTGACGAGGCTCCGTATCTCCCTCAGGTCTAACTGGGACTTTCATCCTTGCCACTTGTGACTGTTTGTGTTTATTTTGTAGAGTTGCTCTATAATGGACTTAACTCTTTTGGAGGAGTACGGGCAGCCCTTCTGGTGTTTCAGCTCCCCAGTGTGCGTGCGGTGCTGCCCCGGGCCCTCCGACGGCCCTAATTTCTTAGGGGAGGCATACTACGTGGACTACTCGGACTCGGAAGGAAGGCTGCACATGGAGCTGGTGTGGATCGAGGAGACGGAGGAGTACTTTATCGTCAGCCTGGCTCTCTACCTGCGCTTGGCAAAAGTGAACCAGTGGTTTGGGACAGAATACTAAGCAGTAGCAATCGGTGGCAAATTATTATTGCTGTTTGTTTTTGTTGGACTAACTGGTTTTGTTCCTTGTGTTTGTCGTGAGTTAAAATAAAGCACTGGTCTGTTCAGTATCTTCTAATTTCACAGTATAAGTTATGATTCCTGGGTCATTTTAAAGTTAACGTATAGAAGATTAAGTTAAATTTTAAAAACATGAAAGTAGGACATCACAGTGGAAATTCACATAAAATAAAAAAGGAAAATATTTACTCTTCTCCTGCCCTTGCAGTTTAAAATACAAGAAAATGGATGAGACTGGGAACTGGTAAGTTTTCTCTTGGGAGGGTGTGTGTGTAGAATAAAGATCGTGTGACCTGACCTTTATAAAGGCACTGTGTGTGGGTGGGTGTGTGTTGGGTAAAGACCATGTGACCACTGTATGTATGTGTGTGTGTGTGTCTGTATGTTGGGTAAAGATCATGTGATCACTGTGTGTATTGGATACATAGGATTTTTTTCTTTATAGGTTAGAACCCCAAATAAGGAAACACATTTAAACCTGAACTTCATGGTATTCATTAGGATTAGAAAGTGCTGTATTCATGGCTCTTAGCAGCCACATTAGTATTCAATAAAGGAAAGTAAAATAGACAAACGACCTGCTTCAGAGGGAACGATGCGTGTGCAATCATCCGAAGAAAGTGTCATTCCTGAGAAGAGAGAAGTGTGGCGCACGTGCTATTCAGACGGCGGCTCTCCGTCTGTGGCGTTAAGTAGGTCGAGCTGGAGAAAGAGGGCCACTCTCCTTTCCGCAGCTGGACAGCACCAGGATGGAACGGGGAGCCCCGGGGGGTTGATGCTGGCAGCAGCGTGGGGGCTCACAGTCACAGCGCTTGTCTGCATCACAGCCGGCTGGTCCGCGAGTGCACGCCAGGCTCCATCCGTTCTCAGCTGTTTGCACATCTGTGGAAGCTAAGGGGCATACCAGCAGCGGGGGCAGCTTGCTGGAGGCAGGGATTGGCGGATGAGCGAGTCCCTCCCATCTGAGCTAACGATGGAAGGGAAGGTTAGAGGGAGGGGCCGGTGAGGCATTGACAGTCGTGGCGTCTCATCAGAGCCCTGTGCTCACCACCAAGCGAGGCTGGAAGACTCACCCTTGCTCCCGCTTGCCCTTTCATGGGTCTGAGATAATGTTCAGCTTTGGGTAGCTCTTCTCGTTTATCTCCATATTTCTAAGTAAAAATCTGTAGCTGATTCTGGCTTTGTTGATTTTAGCATCTATTGACTTATGGTCGATAAAATATCTCTCTGTTACACCAGCCATCTCCCCTCTTGCATCATACTGGATAATTCCTGCAACGTAAAATCTGTTGTTGTGATTTGTTGCTATGTAATATTGTTCCTGGTGAGGCTTCTCTCTTCTACAGCCTTTTATTTTTCTTGGATTAGTAATTGCCTTCTTTTGTTGACTTGCATGGGTTTTCAGTGACCCTCAAGTTTTCCTTAAAGGTCTGTCCAGTGTTGCAGGGGTTGGCCAGTTTTTCAGTGTATCCCACCTCCTCCACCACCCACACAGGCTTAAATATGTCAAATACTCTCTAAGTTCTCCTGTGTCTTCCCGCTAGGCTCATCCCCTGAGTTCTGCTTCTGTTTGCTTCAATCTAAACTCTGTCCAGCCCTCCTGGACAGCCCTCGCCCTGAGAAGTCTCCCGTGTGCATCCTGTCCATGGAGTCTTGTCTTCATTCTCGATTTAAAGTTGACCCTTGAACAGTGCCTGTGTGGACCCTCTATGTAGTTGAAAATTGGAGTAGAGTGTAAAGGTGGCCCTCCCTGTCCTGGCTTCCTCAGAATCTGCTGATTCACCCAACCTCAGATCGAGCTGTGCAGTCGTAGTAACTGTTGGAAAAAGCCCAAGTGTCAGGGGATCCACACAGTTCAGACCCATGTTCTGGGGTCAGCTGCACATCTGTTCAGTGGCACAGCCTTTCCTGTAGGTCTCGAAGGAAGGGCCACGGGAGATGCATTTGAGGTCCATGAAGTTCTGAAAACCATCTGATAGTTTAACTGGGGACAAATTGTAGGAGGTAGAATATTTTCTCTTAGAGCTTTGAAGACATCTTTTCTTGAGCATTTATCCTGTGGTTGTCTGTGAGTATCTAATGCCATTTGGGTGGATCTTGCTTTGTGCATGGTCTGTAATTTTTCTCTTCTCTCTGGAAACTCTTGGAATTTACGCTTGGTGTTTTGAAATCTCAAGATAATGTGTTTTGAAGTAGGTCTTTATCCTTCATTATGGGTCATTTTAATCTAAGAATTTGTGCACTTCAGCTGTGCGTTAAAAATGTCAGTCATTTTCTCTGTCCTATTTTTCCGTTCCTTTTGTTAGTCTACTGTCGTCCTTTCTGGGTGGGTCCTCTGAAGTTTCTTCTCTTTTCCACTTGTCTCTCAGTCCTTTGTTCTACTTTCTGTAACAGCGTCTCAGTTTTCTTTTTCAACCCTTCTATTTAATCTTTTCTGATGGTGATGACCGGGTTTATACTGTATACAGATCCCTCTTCTAGCTCCATAGAAGACATTCTGTAGCTGCTTTGCAAGTGCAGTCTTTCTCTAAGACGGGCTGGCAGACTCTCTGTGAAAGGCCCACTGGTGGCTTCAGCATTTGTGGAGCATATGGTGTCGGCTGCATCGACTCAGCTGTGCGACCAAGCGTGAAGTCAGCTCCGGGCCGCCTGCAGGGGAGGGGCCCGTGTTCTGTGGAGCCTTGATTCACCTGAGCAGGTGCAGGCTGAATCATCCCTAGGCTGCAGTCTGCAAGCCTGCACACAAGTCTCTAGGGTTATCCATTTCAGTTTTCAAAACAGTTTCCAGCTTCACACTTTGGCAAAATCACAGCAAGGCTCATCCGTTGGTGCTGAGTTTGTGGGTGACAGTGTGATGAGAAATGAGGGACTCACAGTCTTGGAGGAGAGGATGAGTCAAAGTGGAGGAACCTGGAAAGGCCACACCTGGACCCAGCCTCCTGATGCCCCCCTGCCCCTCCGCCCCCTCCCCTCACCAGACACCCCTTCTCCCTGCTGGTCTGCTGCGCTGTGGCTGGGTGCCCTGCCCGGAGGAACCCCTTTCACTCTGCCAGGGCTCCTGTGCCCCCTGCTCCTGCGCCCCCTGCTCCTGCGAGTGCAGCCTCTTCACTCCACCTGGGCCTCTCGGAGCCCCCGCCCCACCACTGCAGGTGCCTGCCGCGCCGGACGCTATATCATGGCTGTAGAAATGGATGTGGGGGACAGCGGATTTCTCAAGAATTAACGTGCAAACCTGTATTAGTTCTGTACATTGTGAATGTCCACAGATATGCCCAGTGTAAATAATTTAGCCCTACTGGGCACTGGCCCATCTTAGTATTACATGCACTGAGGTTACATTAACAGCCATGAAAAATAAAAAACATTTACTAATCATACTGCCTTGTCAGAAAGTCTTTTTGTCTGTAAAGCAGGAGAATCTATTATGCTGGAAGATTTTAAATACAAAGGAATAATAAGCAGGGCTCATGGAGCTCAATCAATTCAAGTAAAGTAACAGGTACAAACTCTTCACTCTGCAGTTGGCAAAGGAAGCAAGCATGAGTTACATGCAGAGAAATGTACCTCCCACGGGTGTGCAGTCAAAGGGACATACTTTTATTTCAAGTGTACTCCAAGTGTAAGATTTTGTCCAATTCAAAATCAGACCGAAGATCTGACTGACCTTGTTTAGTCGCTCAGTCTTTGCGACCCTGTGGACGGCAGCCCACCAGGCCTGCTCCCCTGTCCTTCACCATCTCCCTGAGCTTGCTCAAACTCAGTGTCCATCTCATCCTCTGTCGTTCCCTTCTCCTCCTGCCCTCAATCTTTCCCAGCATCAGGGTCTTTCCCAATGAGTCAGCTCTTCACATCAGGTGGCCAAAGTATTAGAGCTTTAGCAGCAGCCCTTCCAATGAATATTCAGGGTTGATTTCCTTTAGTACTGACTAATTTGATGTCCTTGCTGTCCAAGGGACTCTCAAGAGTCTTCCCCAGCACCATAGTTTGAAAGCATCAATTCTTCTACTGACCTTGGCCAAGATGGATTTTATAGTGACTTGATAGTTGTCTATTGTTCCTATTAACATCTGTTTATGAGTCTAATGATTATAATTGCTGCAGAAAGAAAATGCTTACATGGGAAGATCACTGTGTACAAGTGTTTTTCATGTTTGTAAAGAAATGTGCCTTTAAAAACTGCACCCACGGGTTGGTCCTACACACTGGGTACATTTCATCTGTGGAATAATACAGCATCCAGCTTCGGCATAGGACGTCGTCTGTGGTCTCCTGGGGCTTCAAGGAATAACACCCGGATTTTCTATGAGCTTCTGCTAGGCATGTCCTGGGCTGCCGTTGCCCCTGGGGCTGAAAGAGGGAGTGTAGCACGCCCAGAGGAGCGGGGTCGGGGGGGTGGTGGTGGAACACAGAGGTGCCGTCCAGGCAGCTCAGCAGAGCATCTGCCACAGCCTGGAGGTCAAGAGAAGAGCGGGCTGGTCTGGAGCCTCGATGGGCTAACGGGGCGGCTACAGAGGGGCCCTGCCTCCAGTGGACCTTGAGGACCAGGCCCCCGGGGCCTGGGGGTCACACATCCTCCGTTTTAGGTCCACATAGCACGATGCTCTGCTCTGGAAAAGGATGCGCAGGATGCATGCCTGCTCTGAGAATGTGTAGAAACTGGGAATTGCTCTCCAAATGTCGGATCTTAGAGTCTTCCTGAACTGGCCTGGCCTCAGCCCCGACCACTGGCCTGAGTTAACCTCTGACTTCTCTTTCCAGCCTGGAGGGGGACACAGTGAACTACCCCGGTATCTGCCCCTAGGGCGAGTGTGTGTGTTTGCTGATTGACATAGAGGTATGTCACAGTGAAATGGGTGTACGAAACACATTTGTTGTGAATGTCTGCCTCAGGAAAGTGTCTGCGGACTCAAGATGAAACACCTGTGCTTGCTCCCTGACTTAATGCTGCCTAGGGAGAAACAGACATTCACCATGGTTAATAATAATAATAAAATCGGAGCTTACCGTGTGCCAGGCACTGTGCAACAAGCTTTCAGTTCAGTTCAGTCGCTCAGTCGTGTCCGACTCTTTGTGACCCCATGAATCGCAGAATGCCAGGCCTCCCTGTCCATCACCAACTCCCGGAGTTCACTCAGACTCAACATCCATCGAGTCCGTGATGGCATCCAGCCATCTCATCCTCTGTCGTCCCCTTCTCCTCCTGCCCCCAATCCCTCCCAGCGTCAGAGTCTTTTCCAATGAGTCAACTCTTCACGTGAGGTGGCCAAAGTAGTGGAGTTTCAGCTTTAGTATCATTCCTTCCAAAGAAATCCCAGGGCTGATCTCCTTCAGAATGGACTGGTTGGATCTCCTTGTAGTCCAAGGGACTCTCAAGAGTCTGCTCCAACACCACAGTTCAAAAGCATCAATTCTTCCCCGCTCTGCCTTCTTCACAGTCCAACTCTCACATCCGTACATGACCACAGGAAAACCATAGCCTTGACTAGACGGACCTTAGTCGGCAAAGTTATGTGTCTGCTTTTGAATATACCATCTAGGTTGGTCATAACTTTCCTTCCAAGGAGTAAGCGTCTTTTAATTTCATGGCTGCAGTCACCATCTGCAGTGATTCTGGAGCCCCAAAAATAAAGTCTGACACTGTTTCCACTGTTTCCCCATCTATTTCCCATGAAGTGATGGGACCGGTTGCCATGATCTTCGTTTTCTGAATGTTGAGCTTTAAGCCAACTTTTTCCCTCTCCTCTTTCACTTTCATCAAGAGGCTTTTTAGCTCCCCTTCACTTTCTGCCGTAAGGGTGGTGTCATCTGCATATCTGAGGTTATTGATATTTCTCCCAGCAATCTTGATACCAGCTTGTGTTTCTTCCAGTCCAGCGTTTCTCATGATGTACTCTGCATATAAGTTAAATAAGCAGGGTGACAATATACAGCCTTGACGTACTCGTTTTCCTATTTGGAACCAGTCTGTTGTTCCATGTCCAGTTCTAACTGTTGCTTCCTGACCTGCATACAGATTTCTCAAGAGGCAGGTCAGGTGGTCTGTATTCCCATCTCTTTCAGAATTTTCCACAGTTTGTTGTGATCCACACAGTCAAAGGCTTTGGCATAGTCAATACAGCAGAAATAGATGTTTTTCTGGAACTCTCTTGCTTTTTCGATGATCCAGCGGATGTTGGCAATTTGATCTCTGGTTCCTCTGCCTTTTCTAAAACCAGCTTGAACATCAGGAAGTTCACGGTTCATGTATTGCTGAAGCTGGCTTGGAGAATTTTGAGAATTACTTTACTAGCATGTGAGATGAGTGCAATTGTGTGGTAGTTTGAGCATTCTTTGGTATTGCCTCTCTTTGAAATTGGGATGAAAACTGCCCTTTTCCAGTCCTGTGGCCACTGCTGAGTTTTCCAAATTTGCTGGCATATTGAGTGCAGCACTTTCACAGTATCATCTTTCAGGATTTGAAACAGCTCAACTGGAATTCCATCACCTCCGCTAGCTTTGTTCATAGTGATGCTTTCTAAGGCCCACTTGACTTCACATTCCAGGATGTCTGGCTCTAGATTAGTGATCACACCGTTGTGATTATCTGGGTCGTGAAGATCTTTTTTGTACAGTTCTTCTGTGTATTCTTGCCACCTCTTAAGGTCCAGACCATTTCTGTCCTTTATTGAGCCCATCTTTGCATGAAATGTTCCCTTGGTATCTCTAATTTTGTTGAAGAGATCTCTAGTCTTTCCCATTCTGTTGTTTTCCTCTATTTCTTTGCACTGATCACTGAAGAAGGCTTTCTTATCTCTTCTTGCTATTCTCTGGAACTCTGCATTCAGATGCCTATATCTTTCCTTTTCTCCTTTGCTTTTCACCTGTCTTCTTTCCACAGCTCTTTGTAAGGCCTCCCCAGACAGCCATTTTGCTTTTTTGCATTTCTTTTCCATGGATATGGTCTTGATCCCTGTCTCCTGTACAATGTCACGAACCTCATTCCATAGTTCATCAGGCACTCTATCAGATCTAGGCCCTTAAATCTATTTCTCATTTCTACTGTATAATCATAAGGGATTTGATTTAGGTCATACCTGAATGGTCTAGCAGTTTTCCCTACTTTCTTCAATTTAAATCTGAATTTGGGAATAAGGAGTTCATGATCTGAGCCACAGTCAGCTCCTGGTCTTGTTTTTGTTGACTGTATAGAGCTTCTCCATCTTCGGCTGCAAAGAATATAATCAATCTGATTTTGGTGTTCACCATCTGGTGATGTCCATGTGTAGAGTCTTCTCTTGTGTTGTTGGAAGAGGCTGTTTGCTATGACCAGTGCATTTTCTTGGCAAAACTCTATTAGTTTTTGCCCTGCTTCATTCCGCATTCCAAGGCCAAATTTGCCTGTTACTCCAGGTGTTTCTTGACTTCCTACTTTTGCATTGCAGTCCCCTATAATGAAAAGGACATCTTTTTTGGGTGTTAGTTCTAAAAGGTCTTGTAGGTCTTCATAAAACAGTTCAACTTCAGTTTCTTCAGCGTTACTGGTTGGGGCATAGGCTTGGATAACTGTGATATTGAATGGTTTGCCTTGGAGACGAACAGAGATCATTCTGTCATTTTTGAGATTGCATTCAAGTACTGCATTTTGGACTCTTCTGTTGACCATGATGGCTACTCCGTTTCTTCTGAGGGATTCCTGCCCGCAGTAGTAGATATAATGGTCATCTGTAACTTTACCTGTATCTTTTTAATAATCCTGTGGGGCAGATGGTACTCTGATGACCTCATAGAGTAAGGAGCTGGGGCTCAGAGGGTAAATACCCACAGGTACACACAGCCGTGACTCGCCCCTGTCTGAAGCTGGCACCTTAACTGGTGCCATGTGCATTTTCTATGTTATAACACATGTCTGGAGGCTCTGGGAGGCAGAAGGACCATCAGGGACATGTAAGACTTGAGAAGATGTCATCAAGTAGGTAGTTAGTGTCATGTAAATATATACATATAATGAAGTAGTTTCTGCCTAATCCAAGGATACAGCTGTTTAAAAGAGTTATGCCTTTCCTGAAACAGGCATTTAAAATGGAAAGTATTTTGTACACCCATTTCATGCCTTGGAAGAAAAGTTATGACCAACCTAGACAGCCTATTAAAAAGCAGAGATGTTACTTTGCCAATAAAGGTCTGTCTAGTCAAAGCTATGGTTTTTCCAGTGGTCATGTATGGATAGAGAGTTGGACCTTGAAGAAAGCTGAGGGCTGAAGAATTGTGGCCTTTGAACTGAGGTGTTGGAGAAGACTCTTGAGAGTCCCTTGGATGCAAGGGGATCCACCCAGTCCATCCTAAAGGAGATCAGTCCTGAATGTTGGAAGGACTGATGCTGAAGCTGAAGCTCCAGTACTTTGGCCACCTGATGCGAAGTGCTGACTCATTTGAAAAGACCCTGATGCTGAGAAACATTGAGCAGGAGGAGAAGGGGATGACAGGGGATGAGATGGTTGGATGGCATCACCAACTCAATGGACATGAGTTTGAGTGAACTCTGGGAGATGGTGATGGACAGGGAGGCCTGGACCTGCAGTCCATGGGGTCGCAAAGAGTTGGACACGACTGAGTGAACTGAACTGATGTCTTAAATCAGTGAAACCAGTATATACCAATGGAAAGACTGAGAGCAACTCAGTCACTGTGAAGAAGCCAGGGAGGCAGGGCCTGCTCTACCACGAGGAAGCATAAATAAAGGCAAGAGGTATGAGGCCGCCCTTTGGTGCAAGGCAAGAATGGACAAACGGAGCAGAAGACAGAACTCAGAGACAAGTTTGGTGGTACAAGTGGCTCAGAGCAGAGGAGAAGAGTGGGCTTTAATGGCTGATGTTGCGATGACAAGGTGGCTGTCTGGAGGAAAGAAAAGTGGACCCACCACGCCACACCTAGAAACACATCCCTGCTAGACTGTAGATGGAAATGTGAACAGCAAAATAAGAAAGCTTCTGGGAGACAGTATGAGGAGCTTCCCTGGTGGTAAAGAATCCACCTGCAGAGGAAGGGGACTCAGGTTCGATCTCTGGGTCGGGAGGATTCCCTGGAGAAGGGAATGGCAACCCACTCCAGTATTCTTGCCTGGTGAATCCCATGGACAGAGGAGCCTGGCCGGCTATAGTTCATGGGGTCACAAAAGGGTCAGACACAACTTAGTGACTAACCATCAACGACAACCACTATTTTAAAAAGACAGCCTGGGCAGTATTTCCATGTGTTGAGGTCACTGACAGGCACTGGACTTAGGCACCGTTTTGAACTCTTTCAGAAACACAATCCTCATTGTCAAGGAAATGTAGTCCCTTTCCTGATAACTCTTGCCAAGCATCCTTCCCCGTATCATGCCAATGTCTGCCTCTGAGTACCTGTAGAGAAGAGAGATGTCACTTATTGGCCATAGTCCCCTCCCCGCTAGAGATGCCCAGAGTCAGCCTGATTCCCACTGGGTCCTCCAGGGGTGGCTTTTACAGGGAAGCCGAGGAAGTTCTCAAAGCATCAACCAAAGAAAGCTGAGGGGTAATCTGAGCTACTAAGGGGATTTCAGTCACTCATGGATGATTATGCCCATGAGAAAAAAGGGAAGACTATTTATATAATGGATGCATAAATAAAGCAGAATATCTGAACTTGACCATTTCAGCTGCAGTGATGTTTTGATTGCATACGTTATTAGGAAAATTCAGACTTGGTAGAAATAGAAAACCCCAAAAACAACTGATAGTAGCTAAATCTTGACATAAGAATATTAGGCTTGGAAGAAATAATGAGCTTGTAAGAAAAATGCTTAGTGGCAAAAAAAAAAGTTAATTTGTTAAATTTGATAGGGGCTCAAAAAATCAGGAAATTAAATTTGTGCAGTGAAATATGTATGGAAAGGGATTGCTCCTGATGAAAGTGAAAAAATGCACAGTTTGCTTGTGTGCTCTAGAAAGCTCATCAAAGGATTATGCTGGTTTAATGGCGTTTATTGTTGCTAAATTCTAAGGGAAATGCTTTTATTGGTGAATAGTCTAAACACCCTCAGGGTTAAAATGATGGGGTGAAAACATTCTGTATTGATTTAACGTGTCGAGTACCTCTTCACTGCAGCGTGCTGTTAAATTCTGATGTCACTGGACTATGGAGCCTGCAATAAAAATTATTTGATCTTTTATGTACACACAGCCTACACCCCAGTGGTCGTCCTTAGCCCCTGGTTCTCGTGCTTTTCCAATGCACATTGACCTCTTGCCTCTGGTTAGGGCAGAAGTTTAGGGCAGTTGTCATGGAACGAGATACTAAGTGGTATCTGTAACAAATTACAAACGCCATCCACTCATTTTCCCAGAACGAGATCCTTCATGTGATAAGATTCTGTTGGCCACGGTTCCACTGCTAAATTGCTCGTTTGCCCCGATGATTTCCATTCTGCTTAAGTGGAGCTAACGGTCAGGTGAGAGAGGTTTGTTTCTATAGCAGCTCGGTGGCCGAGCTGATGCTTCAGTTCACGACGTGCTCTCCATGCGGCCCCGACAGGCCGGCCTGATGCCGGATCGTCAGCTGGACATGCCCTTCTCTTGCAGGAGAAGATGATTACGGTACATTTATAACTACTTTAACAATTAAAAAATATTTTGTTTTATTTATTTTTGGATGTGCTGGGTGTTCGTTGCTGTAGGCAAGCTTTCTCTAGTTGCGGAAAGGTGGGGCTACTATGCGCTTGCGCAGTGCCGACTTCTCTTCTTGTGGCGCACAGGCTCTAGCGCCAGAGGCTGCAGCAGGTGGGGCACGCGGGCTTAGCTGCTCCGTGGCACGCGGATCTTCCCGGACCAGGGATCAAACCCGTGTCCCTGCATTGGCGGGCGGATTCTTAACCACTAGACCACCAGGGGAGTCCTATAACTACTATTTAAAGAGATTCTCAAAGCTTTCTGTAGGAAAAAGTTGCCAGCTGGCGAAACTTTCATAGGGTAGAACAAAAATGGAAAACCTTCCACACTGATATTAGGAAAAGGTTAAAAGTTTCATCCTGGAGGCAGAGAGCAGCGTGATGTCATCTCACGGATTTATGTCACCATCACATGTATTCCCCAAGGGCGTTGTTACATTAGGAAGTGTAAGCATGCATCTCCATCACTGTGATTTATGTTAAAACCTAACCGCAACAGGGAACATTACTTCTGTGGGCGGCGTGTCTCCCCGCCAATCTGTGGATGGTTGGACCATGGAGGAATTTATTCCCTGAATGTTCTGTTTGGGATTGAAACCTGGCCCCAGGCCAGGACTTGAGTATGGCTCCTCGGACAGAATACCTAGTAAAAGTGGAAGTGTTAGTTGCTCAGTCTTGTCTGACTCTTTGCGACCTCATGGACTGTAGCCCACCAGGCTTCTCTGTCCATGGAATTCTCCAGACTAGAATACTGGAGTGGGTTGCTATCCCCTTCTCCAAGGGATCCTCCCGACCCAGGAATGGAACCTTCACCTCTTACATGTCTCCTGCATGGACAAGTGGGTTCTTTACCACTAGCGCCACCTGGAATAATTTTCTGGGAAAGTATTTCCTGAGAGCTCTGAGCTGTAGATCAAGGCCACCAGGGATTCACCTGCAGTGTAAAGTCTGACAGATCACCCGGTGGTGAGTGGAGGAATCCCAGTGGACCTAACATTGTGTGCCCTTAGAAAAGTCCGGGGGACGATAGGGTCCAGTGCTGAGAAACATAGGAGAGGCCACAGCTGTGATGGAGGAGAGAGAGCTGCTTCTGTTCAAACTGCCCCCTTGCCCAAGTTGTTCCGTTCAACACAACAAATACTTAGTACAGAGCGGGTGCAACTTATTACCTGTCTCTTTACAGCATTTACTCCACTGCAGCCTGGAATAAAATGTGTCTATGATTCAACAGTAATTTCTCTGTTTTCACCTTTCCACGTCTATTTAATTCGAAGATAAGGCTGAAATTCTCAGACCTCGAATGAGAGTTCCCGGACAGCTTTCAATGAGGGAGTCGAAAACTCCCCAGGAATGAAAGCCAGGCTCCTAGCTCTGTTCTCCGCTTGCTGAACTAGAATCTTAGCGAAGTTGTTCCCTGGGAGGAAGTCAGTGATGCCCACCTTGGGATCGGAAATCCGATATATATATATAACACGCAGCTGCAGATGGCACTGAGCCTGCCGCGTCATTCTCTCCTTCCTCCTCAGCCATAGAACCAGGAGAACTGGAGAGGGAGGCATCAGCCGTGTGGACGAGGGAGGCAGAAGGCAGCTGAGAAGGGCCCGTTTTAGGAAGTTGAGAGCATCGTGATGGCGCTGTGGCTGCGTGTTCACGGGAACCATCTGGGCCCCGGCGCGGGCGTGGAGGGTGTTGTATCCTGGTTCCAACTCTGCGGTTCACCTTCAGAATGACCTTGAGGGTGGCGTCTAGAAGAGGATGCTGACTAGGAGAGTGCCCTCCTAAGGCCCGCAGACAGGACACGTGGAGCTGATGAAGCCTCCCGTCTTCCTTAAAGTTTGCCAAGGGCAAGATACATGATGATGTCATCCCTCACAGAGCAGGCAGTCAACTAATGTCCAGTCCAGGTGCATTTGTAGAAGTGAATGCAATTACCATCCTCGCCCCGCTTGACTCAAACAATCAAACCGCTAATATCCATTAGAAAAGCGGTGCTTTGTTTATGGGATGAAGCAAGTTATTTTTAGAAGCAAATGAATGCTGGAGAACTGCCCTCCCAGCAGGTTTTATGGCCACGTACGTCCAGAGGAGTTAATGGCTTCGTTCTGGGGGAATGTGGCTTTTGTGAAATTCCTCAGCCACAGCTGTTCTCTGGAAGATGTATGTAATTGGGATGAAATTTCCTATGGGACATTGCGATAAGTCCTGTTTTCACCACGTGGGAACCTCACAGCTGATGCATCCCTACTCTGGTCGCCGCAGAACTGTCCTATCATCTGTTAATACCAGACGGTGCGGAAGATGGAGAAGAGATTGTGAACCTGGCTGCCCGTGGGTGTGCGAGGCGTGACAAAGAAACTGGCAGTTAAATGCTGACCTATGAGTTTGACGCTTTCACTTCTCTTTCTCTGCAGCTCAACACACGAGATAACTGAGCTCATGTGTGCGGCGTGCTCAGTGGTGTCTGACTCCGTGCAACGCCATGGACTGTAGCCCGCCAGGCTCCTCTGTCCTTGGGATTCTCCAGGCAAGAGCACTGGAAGGGTTTACGGTGCCTGCCTCCAGAGGATCTTCCCAACCCAGGGATCGCACCCCTGTCTTTTACGTCTCCTTGCAGGCGGGTTCTTTACCACTGCACCACCTGGGAAGCCTCTCTCCTGCACAGAAGTACACAGGTTTTAAACAAACCTGACTTGTGAAATGCTAGACTGAAGCAGGTACATTAGGGAGCGATGTTTTTGCCTGGTGAGGTGCTTTTTCACATTATGAAAGAATTCTCAACCGTTTGGCTGTTTTTCCTCCCCAAATTGAAATAGACTTTTTAGATTGTTATGGATTGTAAAAGAAATGCACACTTTTGGTAAGAACTTTTAAAAGTACACAACAAAGTACAAGCAGGAAAATAAAAATCACTCTGAGGGGCAGGTACAGAGGACAATAGAATGGAAAAGTGGACGGAAGTACCAATATGACAGAAACTCACAAACATGAGACCATTAGGAACTAATCTAGTTCAACAGAAAAGAAGTTTTCAGAAAAATATAGTAAAAATTCATCCAATAAGAAATGGAACATGTTAATAGAATGTAATCATTAAAAATCCAATCAGTAATCAAAACCCCATATACTGTTTAAAAAACAGCAAAGTTCAAACTATTTAAATCTGCTTTTTTGCATTATATTCAAGGGCCAGAGAGTACCACTAGCTGTCAACAGAATGTTCTAAAGCATATGAAGACAGAGAATGCTGTCCAATTCATTCTTAAACAATTAAAAACATTTTAAAAATTGTAAATTATAGCACGCATATAGAAATTGCATGAAGGAAAAATGCACAGATTGAGAATTACTATAATTCAAAATCATGACTGACCCTCACCCAATATTGCCACAGTCCCTGAGTCCTCGGTGCCTTCCCATCAAACACCTTCTCTTTTCCCTAAAGATAACCACTGTCCTGACTTTTAGGTTATCACATTCTTATTTGTCCTCAAATTTTAATAATCTGAACATCTATTGCTAAATGCTTTACTTTTGTCCATTTGTGAACTTTGTGTGAATGCTTTGGGTGGAGGTCCAAGGCATGCCAGTAGGACTGGAAAAAGGGGAAAAAATGAATAAGGACTAGAAAGAAGTAATCAAACTGTTATTGGTAAATGATATGACTTTCTACATCAAAAACCCACACTAACCCACCGAGGAATTATTAAAATTAGAAACTTCATTAAGGCTTCTGGAAAAATATCTATGTGTAAAATTTAGTTTAATTCCTTTAAAAACCAACAATCAGAAAGTTTAATTAAATAATGCTTTATTGTAATTGCCCCCCAAATTCACCTGAATAAAAACAAACTATATGGTACTTGGGGAAAACACCCAACCAAGGATATGTAAGACCTTTCTGGAAAAATCTTACAACTCTTTCAAAAGACATCAACAGAAATGTAAGTAAATAGAGAGTTATCACTTTTATACGTGGAAACACTGACTCTTAATAATGTCAGTTCCCAATAAATTAATCTATAAATTCAATACTATTGAAATCTAATTGCAAGAAAAAAGTTTTACTTTATAAGCTAATTAAAAAGCCATGTGGAAAGCTGCAAGTTTAAGAATGGAGAAGACAAGTCTGAAGAAGCAGGTAGCAGGAGATGCTTTGAAGATTTATTTTGTAGCTACAGTAATTAAAACAGTGTGGGAACTAGCTCAAGGGCAAAACCTTGATTTATAAACACACAAAATTGAAAACACAGAAGCAAAATAATGCACAGTGGACACAACTTACTGGCAAGGTAGCCATATAAATCAGGTGGGGAATATGGACTATTCAATAAATGGTACTGGGATGATAGGACACTCATTTGCAAAAAAATCAGAATTAAAATTAGACAATCAGCACAAAAATATATCCTAGGTAGACCAAAGAGATAAGCAAACTTTCAAATTTGAAATGAAAACATCAGAGAATATCTAACCTCAGTGTAGGGATGGATTTTAAATGAGAAACATAAAAAATACAAGCCATAGGAGAAAATGAAGATTAAATTGTCTGTAAGCAAAACTTCCATTCATACAAACATGAAAAGATGAATCAAAGATTGTGAGAGGTTTGTAAAGCATCTAACTGATAAATATATTAAAGTATTTATTGAATATAAATGTTTAAATATATTTAAGCAAATATACTTAAATATTTTAATTATATTTAATATATTAAAACTCCTTCAAAGCAATAAGCTGAAGACCAGAAACTTGATAGAAATTAACAAAGGGTCTAGACGGATGTCTGACTCTTTGCAAATCCACAGACCGTAGCCCACCAGGCTCCTCTGTCCATGGGATTTCCCAGGCAAGGATACTGGAGTAGATTGCCATTCCCTCCTCCAGGAGATCTTCCTAACTCAGGGATGGAACCTGTGTCTCCTAAGGCTCCTGCGTTGGCAGGCAGATTCTTTACCACTGAGCCACTGGGGAAGCACTATAGACGGAAAAGTCAGAGGAGAGGGACTGCAGGTCGACACCAAACACATGAACGAAGATTTGCATCATCGGGGACTTCAAATTAAACCCGAGTGAGGCACCAGCTCACACTTTCCCGTTGGCAGAGATGAAAAGATCTGACAATTCCAAGTCTTGGTGAGAACGTGGAGACTAGAAGCGCATATGGTCTGCTGGTGGTTGATACAACCACTTTGGAAAGTAATTTTGCATTTCTCATAATTTTAAATATTTCAGACTCTATAATTTAGCAATTCTAAGGGTCTTAGAAAAGACCCTGATGCTGGGAAAGATTGGGGGCAGGAGGGGTAGGGGACGGCAGAGGATGAGATGGTTGGGTGGTGTCACTAATTCAATGGACATGACTTTGGGTGGACTGCGGGAGATGGTGAAGGACAGGGAGGTCTGGTGTGCTACGGTCCATGGGGTTGCAGAGAATTGGACATGACTGAGTGACTGAACAACAACAATTTAGCAATTCCATTTCTCAGTATGTGTGGAAGGGAGACTAGTGCACAAGGAGAGAAGCTTAATATTTATAATGGCGCAGTTTGTGATGGCACCATTGGAAAAATTAGAAAAGTCCTGTATGTCCATCAATAGGAAAATGAACAAAATATTGGGTATATTCATAAAATATAACACAATACACCAGTTAAAATGAATGAATCAGAGCTGCATGCATGAACATGAATAAATCTCGTAGACATAGCATGAGAATATGGTACAATTTACATAACATTTAGAAACGTTTAAAACCAACCTGCATGTATTTTATGGAGTACGCGTTCATAGAAAAATGCCTTTAAGGCATTAAAAACATGCATAGGACTAACAAACTTCAAATAAGTGGTTAAATTTAGGTTTCGATGTAAAGGGTTAAGGGACTGAGAATTCTTCACAAAACAGTGATATAAAGACAACATGGCAAAATAGTAAGATGTGACCAAGTGACTGTGCTTGAAATATTTCATATGTCAGTTAAGACTGTCATCAATGTATATAATTATATCTCCATCCATATCTATCTATCTATGCCTCTACTATCCATCACCTATGTATGTTAGATTTCAAGATCTCTACTGCTTTTTATTAAGGACATACCATATTTCATAGACATACTACATAGTGACTTCCTGATTGTAGTTTATGTAAAGTTTGAATGCTTGATTTTTATTTATGTTTGTAAAGAGGTATATATGTATGCATTTATTAGTTTTTAATTGGAGCATAGCTACTTTACAACGTTGCATTAGCTATATATGAAGTAAATCAGCTATATATGTACCTATATCCCCTCCCTCTTGGTTCTCCTGCAGGGAGATGCAAATATACATACATCTGTAATCTCATTTACTGCAGCAGCTGGGAACTCTGAACACTGTGAAAGAACAGACTTCTGACCTTCAGACAGCCCCCTCCCCCAGCCCTTCCATGCCAATCCCTCACACCTGAAACCCTGAATAAAGGATGTGAACTTAACAAAAAGAATGACTGGATTGAGGAGGTGTCTGTGACCTGAGTTTGAGGATATAAATTTATATAGATTGTCCAACAAGAGGACAATGAGATTGCGGCCATGACTTTTGCTCTGTACATGAGCTTATCACATATTAGACTACACTAGGTCCCTTGTTCTTTGATTTGAAGAAATGACTCTACGGAGCTCTAGAATGGATGCAAAACCAGGTGTAATCCTGCTGTGACCAGGTGACCAGTGGTGTACGACTGGGTCCTTAGATCTCATACTCAGAACTCTGCTGTCACTTCCAGGTGTGACTGGGAAGAACGACAAAACCTCATGAAGACAAGAGCTGCCCTGAGTCACCTGGGGCCCATCCTTACCAGGTGCCAGTCCAGGTGACGCATGAATCAGTGGGCTTGCTGTGAGCGCCACACCTGGCTCAGTTCCTGCTGCCCTACTTAGAGATGCATTTCAAGGGTATTTGCATCAGTTCAGGAATCTTGAAATGAGTTCTGAAAATAGGACTCTACTAGAAGGGGAAAAAGTGAAAACAATGACAGACCTTATTTTCTTGGGCTCCAAAATCACTGAGGACGATGACTGCAGCCATGAAATGTAAACACGCTTGCTTCTTGGAAGGAAAGCTATGACAGACCTAGACAGCATATTAAAAAGCAGAGACATCACTTCCCTGACACAGGTCTGCATCATCAAAGCTCTGGTTTTTCCAGTAGTCATGTACGGATGTGAGTGTTGGACCATAAAGAGAGCTGAGCAGTGAGGAATTGATGCTTTTGAATTGTGGTGCTGGAGAAGACTCTTGAGAGTCCCCTGGACTGCAAGGAGATCAAATCAATCAATCCTAAAGGAAATCAACCCTGGATATTCATTGGAAGGACTGATGTTGAAGCTGAAGCTCCAGTACTTTGGCCACCTGATGAGAAGAGCTGATTCATTGGAAAAGACCCTGATGCTGGGCAAGATTGAGGGCAGGAGGAGAAGGGGACGACAGAGGATGAGGTGGTTGGATGGCATCACTGACTCAATGCACGTGAGTCTGAGCAAGCTCCGGGAGATGGGGAAGGACAGGGAAGCCTGGCGTGCTGCAGTCCACGGGCCCACGAAGAGTCAGACTCGACTCAGCAACTGAACAACAGCAACACCGCAGTAGAAAGATGAGAATTTAGATGAAAATATTGGAAAACATCTAATATCTGCCCCTAGGTTTCTGAAGCTCCTAGGGCTCCCTCTCTCATTCACCAGCCATTCCTACTGCAAACGCAGTATAAGCTGATGCTAGAATTGGGGTGCTGGCTCCCCCCAGGTAGGGTCATTTACCACATCTGTTTCTGGGTGCAGCTGGGAGGCTTGGTCCAGCGTTGGATGAAGAGCATTGCTGAAGGGGAGAGGCAGATGAGATATTTGAGCAGCTTCCCTCCCCCTGGAGCCCTTATAAACCACAGTGCCTGGCACACAGTAAATGCCCAATAAAAATGTAATTTACTTAATGAACAAATGCATGAATCCATTGTTAGTTTGCAGCCACAGCCTGAATTGCTTTACTGGGTAGCATGTTCCTGGCTGTTATTTCTGAACATACAGTGGCCTGTTTTTACCAGCTTGGCAAGTTTTTTTTTAACCCTCTTGTACTTAATGCAGGTTGAGGGGATAATTGCTATTTAATATTTGAAAAGCCAATAGATGTCTTGGATGGTGAAGTCCCAAGGCTTTGTATTTATAGCTTTATTGTCCACTGTCTCCATTTTTTCCTTTGATGTGGCCTTTGGTTCTCATCACTGTTTGCTCACTGTGACTCAGAGGGCCCTAAGGCCCCTGGAAAGAATAAATGCAAGGATGCCTCCAGTGGGCAGGTGCCTTGGGGAAGATAAAAGCGTTTGATAAATCAAAGGTGGTGGCCTTATCATTTTGATCACGTGTTTTAATAGGAGCATAGGAAAGGCAGAATGTCCATCATTTGCAAGACCCACAAGGTGGTCGGTGTGGGGAAAAGAAGGAGCAGGAGGGGTGTCCACTGGGCTGGGCACAGACAAGTCAGCTGAGCTGGGCTTGAGGGGCACCCAAGGGGGAAGGATTCCCACGAAAGGTATAGATTGAGGAGTTTTAGACCCCAAAGGAAAGCATGTTTACCTTCCACCTTGGCACTTTGCCTGTAGGAGAGAGAAGGGGGCGGCAGAGGATGAGATGTTTAGATAGCATCACTGACTCAGTGGACATGAGTTTGAGCAAACTTCAGGAAATGGTGAAGGACAGGAAAATGCATTCTAAAGCTCCCATTTTCTTCAGGGCATAGAGCGGGTCCCACCACACAGACAAGACACAGTTGAAAACCTCAGATTCTGCATGCTGTACAATAACCAGCACAGAAGAAACCCACAACCAGAAGCTATCTGATATTTGGGTAGTTAACTGAAGAAAAGCTATGGTTTTTCTAGTAGTCATGTATGAATGTGAGAGTTGGACCATAAAGAAAGCTGAGCACCAAAGAATTGAAGCTTTTGAACTGTGATGTTGGAGAAGACTCTTGAGAGTCCCTTGCACTGCAAGGAGATCCAACCAGCCCATCCTAAAGGAAATCAGCCCTGGGTGTTCATTGGAAAGACTGATGCAGAACCTGAAACTCCAATACTTTGGCCACCTGATGTGAAGAGCTGACTCATTTGAAAAGACCCTGATGCTGGGAAAGATTGAAGGTGGGAGGAAAAGGGGACAACAGAGGATGAGATGGTTGGATGGCATCACCGATGTGATGGACATGGGTTTGAGTGAGCTCCGGGTTTCTTCTCTGAGTGCAGGTTGCAAGTCTGTGTTGTTTCTTGCATAAACCACAGCACAGTTCATCAACTGTGGTTTCTAGTTCTGATTTCTTTGACATGGATTGAGAACTTAAAGATAATTGCAAAGGAATCTAAGTTCAGCATCCCTCAAAAAGCAGCCATTTTTGTTTCTATTGGCAGAGAGTTAGGTTAACCTCACTCCTCAGGTGATAACAGATTTGTAATGGGTCCATACACGCCCCTTTCTGGGTTTTACTCTAAGGTGTCATTCCGTCACCCACGTTACTTCATGTGGTCTTATGAAACTGTTACCCTTCATCACCTGTTTTCACCCCTGTAGATCCTTATTCTTGTTGATTACCCTTAAGTATACATTTATCTTTGTCAAATCGATGGTGATTGTTGTGTCTTTAATTTACCTAAATGGTGATGCTCCTTACCTTTTTGGGATCATCTATTCATAGCACTAGTGGTAAAGAACCCGCCTACCAATGCAGGAGACGTAAGAGACTCAGGTACGACCCCTAGGTCGGGGAGATCCCCTGGAGGAGGAAATGCCAACCCATTCCAGTATTCTTGCCTGGAGAATCCCATGGCCAGAGGAGCCTGGAGGGTGGGGGAGGGGGGGCTGTGTCCACAGAGTTGCAAAGAGTCGGACAGGACTGAAGTGACTAAGCACACACACATTCATATTACCAAATGTATACCTAAAGTGTCATGGATGCAAGTATGTATTTTTCTGCATATTTCTTTGTTGTTGTTCAGTTGCTAAGCCATGTCCACCCAACTCTTTGTGACGCCATGGACTATAACACACCAGGCTCCCCTGTCCTTCACTATCTCCCAGAGTTCCCTCAGATTCATAGCCAGAGAATCAGTGATGCCATCTAACCATCTCATCCTCTGCTGTCCCCTTCTCCTTTTGCCTTCAGTCTTTCCCAGCTTATTCCTTATTTATAGGCAACACATCAATTATCTCATGTAGTGAAACAAAACATCCCAGAAGTTTATGCCTCGAGTATTTTCCTTGTTGATGATTCTGTGGGGCAGCAGATGGAGAGCTGAGAAGTTCTCCGGGTCTTATCAAGGACTCCTCATGGGGCTGTGGTCCCCTGCGGACAATGTGGTTGCTGCCCTGGGGCCCCATGACCTAAGGCAGCATCACCACCATGCTGATTGTCCGCTGGGCTATAGAGTCATGGGGGTCTTATTGCCAGGAAGTGTTACCTAGTAATTGTGCAAGTTTCTTTTTTTTTTTTAAATTTATATTTTTACTTTATTTCACTTTACAATACTGTATTGGTTTTGCCATACATTGACATGAATCCGCCACGGGTGTACATGAGCTCCCAAACATGAACCCCCCTCCCACCTGCCACCCCACATCATCCCTCCGGATCATCCCCGTGCACCAGCCCCAAGCATCCTGCATCCTGCATCGAACATAGACTGGCGATTCATTTCTTACATGATAGTATACATGTTTCAGTGCCATTCTCCCAAATCATCCCACCCTCTCCCTCTCCCTCAGAGTCCAAAAGTGTGCTCTACACATCTGTGTCTCTAATTGTGCAAGTTTTGACCAGAGTCAAAAACTTAAATTTTTTTTGTAAAACAGAACTTCAAAATTACTTAAGGTTTTTGTTGTAGGAAATGGCTCATAATTACGTCCAGCACATAATTTTCTGTATTGTCACCAAAACGATCAGTCTTGATAAGAAGAAATTATTCTAACTTTCAGAACTTCTGCGATGACTGCTTATTACCAGACTCCATAAGGAGTGATTCATGTATCTGTATGACTTATTAGAAATAAAATATCAGCAGTTGAAGCAGAAAAATACAAAAAAGTTTAGACTGCTTCATCTTTAGTTGCTGGGCCATTTGTTTATTCACCAAACTCATCTATTCAGCAGATGCTTATTGAACACTATTTTGTACTGGACTATGGGAAAAACATAATTGGATAAAACAATTTGTTCTTCCGAGGAAATAATAATCCAGATGGAGGATGTGAGATGTCCCTAAAAATGATAATACCAGGCAAAGCCAGAAAAATGCCATAAGGGATTTTTTGACCAAGTGCTATGAGCCTTGGAGGGGTAGATGTTTTCTTCTAGACATGAAGGGAAAGGATTAATATTTATGAGGAAGGTAACAGATATCAAAGCTCATTTATCTGGATCTTAAATGATGGACTCTGCTGACAGGTGAACATGAAGGTCAGAGGAGGTGAGAACGGTGTTCTGGTGGCTTGTGGGTGAGGGAGGGGGTGTTCATGAAAGTGAAGTTGGGCAGCAAATCCAAAGACAAGCTGGAAAAATGCAGACGATTTTAGAGCAAACTGCAGAGAAATGCCAATAAGGCACTTGGACATTTTTCTGTAGGAAAAGGGAAACCAACACAACTTTTTAAGCAAGAGAAGAATGTGATCAAAATTCTGTTTTAGAACAATTACTTTGAATGAATTCAGACTTTGCTTAAAGCTCCTTTCTGAGGTGGAAGGAACTGAAATTGAGCTCAGGAAACACTGGGAAAAGCAGAAGAGGGTTCTCATCAGTGAGGAAGCTGACGGTCCAAGAGAATGTGGCCCCTACACCCAGGACGGCCGCATTGTTTGCTTCGGGGGTCTGGTCATTACTGCTGACCATCTTGTTTACTTATGTGTTTACTTGCTTAAAGTTTGCTTCTCTCCTCCCAACTTGAACAGACTCTCAAGGATCTTGTCTGCATCGTTTGCCTCGGTGCCTGGAACAATGCCACATTATATTTTGAAAGAGTCAAGATTAATGGAATATCCAAAAGATTAGAATCTCAGTTTGATTTGATTTTCTCCAGGGAGAGTGAGTTTGGGGACCGATATGGAGAAAGGTCTAATTCTTGTGTAAAGTTGTATGTACCATTTTCAAAGTACTTATGACTATTTTATTTATATGAAAGACAATCATTTATTCATTGGACGTTTATTGAGCAGTCGCCCTGGGGCAGGGTTGTGCTGTGTGCTTATAATTGTGAGACAGTCGCTGCCCTCGAAGCCCTCACAGGCTGATGGAAAAAACCAGAATGCACAGAGAATTACAATAGACCGTGTCTATTAGTCAGGGTTCTCTGGAGAAATAGAACTGGTAGGATAGGCACTTATACAAAAAGGGATTATATAACAGAGAATTAACTCACATGATTATGGAGGTGGAGATGGCCCAAGACCTGCAAATCCCCAGGGTCAAGATCCAGAAAGAGCTGATATTTCAGTTCAAGTCCAAAGGCTGGGGAAAAACCAATGTTTCCGATCCAAAGGCAGGCAGTGGGTGGAGGGTTGCTCCTTTGTTCTGTACAGGCCTCCAGTGACTGTACGAGGCCCAGCCTCACGGGGAGGTCCGTCCACTTAACTCAATGTTCTGGTTCCAATATGCATGACACAGGCAGAATCATGTTTGACTAATTGTCTCCCAACCTGTGTCCCAGTCCAATCAACACATGAAATTATCCATCACAGGGTCTACTGTTATGACAGAGAAATAAACCAAGGGCCGCTCAAACTAATTCCATCTTGGGCAATTGGAGAAGGCTTTGGAAAGTAGGTAGCAAGGGAAATAGTTGCTTGATATTACTGTCCTCTCTATTTTTAAAGGAGGAGATAGAGATCCAGGGAGATTAAGTCACTTCCCATCACACAGACAGAAAGTGATAAAGCCAGTTGAGCCCACATCTTCTGGTTCCAGATTTTTCGGTTTTGCATTATCCAGAATAAGCAACTCAAAGAAAGAATTATATTTAAAGATGGTGAAAGAACATCCAGTTTTAAAAAACTGATTTGTGATTCAAGCTGTAGCTCGGTTATACCCGAGGCTGCCAAAGGGACTTAGGAGGGTCACTTTAGAGCCACAGAGGAGAAGCTTTCTTTTCTTCTTGATGCCTGTCAGCACGACCCCCGAGATGGCGGTGGGACGGGCAGGGGTGGCCTGTGGCTTTGGTACTCAGGGTCTCATGATCATCCTGGTTTCCAGGTAAATGAGTTAATGATACAGCAAAGTCCTGGAGCTCCCGAGTGTAGGAAGTGGGCTTGGAGATGCTGGGAAGTGTTCTGAGCCCTTGTCCCCACAACAAGCTTGTTTCCTGGGTACTTCTGCTTGATGGTCTCCCTCTGGCCTGGTTTCCTTCAGGCTTGTTAGCTCTTGCCCCCTCGTGATGTTGGCAAGCGAGTGGCTTCTGGGTGTGAGACGCATCCACCCCCGCCCCTATATGAGCGTAAGTAGGTGGTACCAGCAGGGTGTGTCCAGGTGGACTTTTTTTTTTTTTAATTTTAACTCAAACTGTTAAAAGTAAAAAAAAAAATGTTGTGAGTCCGCTTGGGTCAGTGGCAGCTCTTGCACAATGCATTGTCTGCGAGAGCCACCCCCTAACTCAGGATGTGGGTGGGATTCCAAAGATGTAGTGGGCTCAGCAGGAATCTCAGGTTTATTTCTACGAGAGTCCTACTCTCGACTTCCTTCCGTCTGGTACTCCGCTTTGTTTACACCATCAGTGACTGGCTGTGTCCAGGCCTCATCACCTGCTCTTCCTGTGAACACCAGGCCACTCACTGCAGGGTCCTCCAGAAACCACAATGACCTGCCAGATGCCAAGTGCATCCTGTTCGGTACTGCTGAATTACAAAAAGGAAGAGGACGTAACCTTCGCTCCCCCTCCATCTGCAGGCAGATCACTCTCAAGACTGTTCTTGCCGTGGGTTTTCAACTGCCATCTGAAAGGCGCGTTAGTCATCTTAATAATGTGAATTAATCACAGGCCCATCCTGGTGGACAATATTGCAATCAAAACAACAGAGTCTGAAATATTCCAGCCAAAATGAGAATTTATGAGCATAGCTCAACTCAGAAATATTGCAGCTGCAGTCAACAAGCTTCCAATCAAAAGAGACTCACAAGCCATATCTGAGATTTTCTGTCTGTTGAAAGTGCTTTTGTCACTAAAGCGGTATCAGCAGTGTAATTTCAGACTCAAACAAGGAAGAGAATTACAGTAATTAAGGACATACTGTGACCAGAACACTTCCAAGCAAATGAAACTGTTGAAGTTGTAACTTTCTGAACCAATTGAATTCTGTCTTATACATCAAGTTTTGAAGAATGTAATTGTTATTAATAAGACATTAACAGGATATCATTTTCTTTGATAATAACTTGGTCTCTCCATAAAAGTGAGTTATTAGAATAATCAGAAACTACAATATAGAGATGATACAGTGTTTTCTTCCATTTCTGACATATTTGATGCTTTTCAAAATGTGCCTATTCCTTTTTTCCAACTTGTGTTAAATTATACAGGAGACAAAAACCACCCCTTCGGTTTTTTGGAAGATTTTACAACTCGTTTTTGGAATGACTGTGCAACTTTAGAATTCTGTGTTCTCTTTACCCAATCATGGAGTTTAATAGCAAAGAACAGAAACCAACACTGACCATGTACTAGGCACTATTGAGATGCTTTCGGATGATGCAGTTATCTCAGGAATTTGAGAATTAGTTCCTATTATTGAAAGTTCATAGCATAAAATAAGTTTTATAAGTTTAATCGGGTTGAAATGCTATTTTCCCAATTAATGATTTGCCAAGAAGTGGCAGTTTCCTATAAACATAGGTAGCAAATATAAGTGGCAGGTACAAATGCTCTAGAAACACGGTCCATCCATCCATGTGATTTTAAATCAATGGATTGTGAAATTCTTCTGTCAGAAAAATTGATTATGACTCTTTAGGCCTTACTCTTAAATTACCCCTGTCACCGTGTATTAACGTGTTGCTTCCATCATGCGATTTTCCTTGTGGCCTCCTCCGTTTGCCCTTGGCTGTCAGACGACCTTGTGTAGGACATTGTCACGTGGTCGGGGCAGCAGACTGCGGTGACCGTGGGCATCTCACCCTCAGGAAGAAAGTCCTAACCCTCTATGATGAAAGGCAAACTAAAACAACAGCGGGAGGTGATTTCTCATCCGCCAAATCAAACGAGACTAATTTAAAAAGCACACGGCATCCTTCGCTCACAAGCATGGAGAACAGCACCCTCGGCCACTGCTGGTGGGAGGGGAGTTGGGACAGTTTCTGTTCAGGGTAATTTGACTAGAAGCATCAACAACGTTTAACCCTCGGAGGCTCTCACTACATGTCCAGAATTCATGCAAAGTATGCGGTGATGTACTCATGCACAGAGTTATGTACAAGAGCGCTCATTAGAAGGCAGGCGTAGTGGGGACGATGGGGAAGTCACCTGCCTGCCCGGGATCAGCGCGTGTGGCCTCACGAGGACACACTGTGGAGCCACTGAAAATGTCACCTGACCGAGGGACGTGGAGAGTCACTGCAAGTGGAAATGCTTTCAGAGACACATGCAGAGTCTAGCACGCTTACAGGCACGCGCCCGCATGTGCGGGGAGCGCCTGGGCCACCTGTCCCCGTGGGCCGGTCTGCCCCAAAGACTCAGCTGCCCCGAGCCCCGTCGGTGGTGACACCTCGCGGTCCTGCAGCCTGACCGCGCTGGCCGAGGTCGGGTGGCCCCCTCGCGTGACTGTCCAGCGAGGGCTGGGCGTGGCTTCCGGTCCCGAAGCCTCCGCCGCGGCCCTGGGGCTGTGCTCTCCCCGCGTGGCCTCTCGACAGGGCTGGCTGAGGCATCTCAGCATCTCAGTGGGCCAGGGTGGTTGGGGCTTTCACGTGGTGACCGCTTCACTCCTCCCTGGAGAAAAGGCGGAACCTTCCAGATCTCCTAAAGCTAGACCCAAAGCTGGCACAGCACTGCCTCTGCCCGACCTGTGGGTCAGGGTGGGGTACAGGGTCAGATTGCTCAGAGGGGGTGGGGAGAGCGGGAGTGCACCTCACCGATGAAAAGACATTGATGGCAGCCACCATTGGGGGCTATCAACTGCAATGCACACCTGAATTTTATTTTATTATTTATTTGTTTTTTTAAGGTTTTACCTTTAGGTCTGTGATCCATTTTGAGTTAATCTTGGTATATCATGCAAGGTCTGGTTAGGTGTTGTTGCTGTGTGTTTTTTTTTCTTTTGCATAGAGGTATTCAAGTTTTCTAAGGGCTTCCCACTGGCGCTAGTGGTAAAGAACCCACCTGCCAGTGCAGGAGAGGTAAGATGTGGGTTCAATCCCTGGGTTGGGAAGGTCACTGGAGGAGGAAATGGCAGCCCACTCCAGTACTCTCGCCTGGAGAATCCCAGGGACAGACTAGCCTGGTGGGCTATAGTCCATGATGTCACAAAGAGTTGGACACGACTGAAGCGACTTAGCACATTCACATTTTCTAGTGCCACTTACTGTCCTGCCCCACGTGGCACGTAGAATTGTAGTTCCCCCACCAGGGATCGAATCCACGTCCCCTGCATTGGAAGGTGGAATCTTAACCACTGGGCTACGAGGAAAGTCCCTCCATGTGAATTTTATTTATTTATTTATTTATTTACTTATTTTCATCCAACAAGAAGCCATAACTTTATTAATGATAAAAACAGTACAAATTTCAAACCCAGCTGCAGTTACTCTTTTGAAACACCAAAAAAAGGTCCTCTTTTCAGATGGTTACATTGTCAATTCCATAATAGCATTTACAGTATCATTACTGTTGTTCTTCAGGGCTCGGACTGCCTTTGCTCTCGACACATTTGCTTGTGACGTGACCAGTTCTGTGTCCTTAACTTCCACACCTGTTTCGTCAGCCTCTTCCTCTTCACTCACCTCTTGTACAGTTGGAGTCTCTGTGTTTTCTTGGATGTTTGAGACAGCTTCACCTTGAACTTTGAATTTCTCAGCAGCTGCCAACTGTGCTTGCTGAGATAAATCCTCCATCTTGGCTTCCCCCAAACCAATGTAGGTATCTGAAGCTGGGCTCTTGGACACATCTGGTTTTGTGATGACAAAAAGGATATTCTTAGATTTCCGGATAGTGACTCTAGTAACCCCTGTAACCTGTCGAAGACCCAGTTTGGACATAGCCTTCCGTGCCTTCTTTTCACTCAGGCTCTGTTTTGCTTTACTGACTGGTTCTTCATCGATTTCAGCTGCTGCTGCCAGCTGAGCTTGTTGTGTGGTTGCCTGTGTAGAATCCTATTCCTCAAGCTCTGGGACTGATTCATCTCTATCAGATTCTGTTCCAGACCCTGTCTCAGCCTGGGGCTGTGGCAGCTCCTGCTCTGTAGCAGGGACGGTTTCTGTGGCTTCACTGGGCATTTTGTGTGGGGAATGCGGAACCAAGATGGCCCATGTGAATTTTAAAAGCCATCTTCTCTGATGGCGTGATTATAGCTTTGTATACTCTCTCTCTCTCTCTCAAATTATTTATACTGAATTTCTACTTTATCATCATCATAAACAATAAAGAAAAGTACCCCAAATCCTCACTGTATCAAATTATAAAATAATCAAAAATTATAGCCATGAGGGTGAATTGACGTCTCCTACGTTGATGTAGAATTCTATCAGCATAGCACTTGTTTTCCACAAGCTCTCCTACTCAGGCCTGCATCTTGCCGTGATGACCACTACCCTGAATGTAGAGTTCTATGTGGAGATGAACTTCCTGGGGAGTCACTGAGGGTAGACGGTGTTGGGGAGGCTGCTAACAAACTCTTTCATTTGAAACTAAGCTCATCTCATAAACAGACAGCTTTTGAGATAGAAAATATTCACGTTAAATCATACTACATGATTTTTTTTTTATGAGTTGAAAAGTCAATACATAAAAGTCATAAATACTGGTGATAGTAATATTAAATGTAAGTCAGTCAATGAAATTGTCTCTATATCCATCTAATGAGATACACTCTGACACCAGGCTTATTGGTAAGAGTGAAAAAAACTCTGATGATATTAAGTTTTGGCAAGTTTGAGGAGCAGGAGCGCTTTATATACTGGTGGTGAGTATAAAAATGGACTCATTCACTTTCCAAACAACCTGGATAAAAACATAGACATTTTGATGCAGCAGTTCTGGTGCTGGGCATCTAGAGAAGCTCATATACATAACCGCTGGGACACATGCATTACTATGTTCATGCAGCATCATTCAACACTGCAAAGCTTTGCAGATAATCTACCAGCAACAGAGGGGACAGATAAACTCCGCCATGCTCAGACAGTAGTGGAAATGAACTGTAGGTACACATATCAACATGAAAGGACCTCATAAGATTGTTGTATCATTTCCTAAGGACTGGGCAGCTTCAACAACAGGGATTTACTGTCTCACAGTGCTGGAGGCCAGAGGTCCAAGCAGGGCTGGTTCCTTGCAAGAGCTGCAAGTGAGGCGTCCATTCCGGGTCTGTCTCCTTGGTTCACAGATGACAGTCTTTTCTCTGTGCACCTGTCCTTGGTCTCCCCTTGTCTGTTTCTGTGTGCAAATTTCCCTTTTGTATAAGGTCATCAGTCAAGTTGGCTTAGGGCCTATTCTCCAGACCTTACTTTCCCTTGATCACTTCTATAAAGACCCTCTCTGTGCATAAGTTCACGTTCTGACAACTGGGTAATTAGACTTCAACATATGAGCTTTGAGAGAGTACAATTAAATGCATAGCAGCCATTCTTTATATTTTATAATTAGGCTACGAATATTTATTTGTATTTAATCAAAATATGTACATCAGTCCACCACACCGAGGAGGATGTCCATGACTTTCAAAAGATTCTCAACAAGGTCTATGACCTTCAACAAAGTTGAGAAAGAGTTGGAGATTAGAAGTGGAATTTCTACCACTAGTGTATCACCAGTTCCATTGCTGGTGATATCCGAATCAGAAAGAGCTGTTAAATGCTACAGAAGCTTAGAAGGAAAGCACATAGATTGAGTTTATAGGGCACTGAAAACACAGGGTGCTTCTGTTTGAAATGGTTTATATGTATTACTGTGGGGAGTTATTTTAATAAATCACTAGTCATCTTCCTGTCTGTAAGAAGGATTATATTTAAACCATTTCAGATGAATAGTTCTCCAACTTTCCATGAAAAGTCTCTTCCAGTATATTACATATCACTTGACATAATAGTATGTGCTTCTGGACACAGGAAATGTTTAGGACAATTTGAGGGAAATCGTATACACTTCCTGAAACATCCTCCCACCCAGGGTTCTGCCTCAGGGCTGCCTGTTTCAGCTGTGTGTGTGTATGTGTGTGTGCTCAGCCACTCCAGTTCAGTTCAATTCAGTTGCTCAGTCGTGTCCGACTTTTTGCGACCCCATGAATCACAGCGCGCCAGGCCTCCCTGTCCATCACCAACTCCCGGAGTTCACTCAGACTCACGTCCATCGAGTCAGTGATGCCATCCAGCCATCTCGTCCTCTGTCGTCCCCTTCTCCTCCTGCCCCCAGTCCCTCCCAGCATCAGAGTCTTTTAGTTGTGTCTGACTCTTTGTGATCCCATGGACTGTGAGCTGCCAGGCTCCTGTGGCCATGGGATTTTCAAGGTAAGAATATTGGAGCGGATTGCCATTTCCTCCACCAGAGGCTCTTCCTGACCTGGGGATCAAAATCATGTCTCTTGTGTCTCCAGCATTGGCAGGTGGATTCTTTAGCAAACCCAGGACAATGACCTTGACTCTTGTCCTAGTCTACACTAACGCAGGCAGGTAGGACCCCCTGGGTCCAGGCCTCTACCTGTGAGCAGTACTGGGACGAGGGGTCTTTCCTTTGGGACTTCATAGATTTGTTAGGAATGACTGAATTCACACTCTAAAATAAGAACTATATAATTTTACCAAATATATTAACTTAAATATATATTTAAGAAAACCCTGTAGAATTTTCCAGGAGTTCTGATAAAAATAGAATTTGATTTCCCTAATTACCATAAATTAGGGCTAAATTAAAGGGTGTACAAGTAATGGCTTTACTGAACGTGCTTTATTATGGGGGCTTTGAACGTGCAGCTTTCGGGGGCAAGCCCCATGGCCCTGGAAGAGGAAGAAGGCAAGTGTGTCTGACTTGGATGTCAAAAATGCATTCACATGGCCTCACATGGAAGCACCTGTCCATGTTTCGTATGCACTGACCGCCATGAACTCCATTTAGCATTTACCCATTGTGTTAATTTACAGCACACAGACCTCTGGAGAATTCTTGGCTGTTCATTGCATAGTTATCAAATGGAAAAGCATATGAGTCCATTAATACTGGGTTGGCCTAAAAGTCTGTTTGGGTTTTTCTGCAAGGTCTTAGGGAAAAGCCCAAATGAACTTTCTGGCCAACCTGATACATAATGGGAATCTCTATTTGGAGCTGTGCTGGGTGGGAAAGGCTCTTCATGTCCATAGTATCATGGAAAGGACTGGGTCCTGGGGGGAGGGCTTGGGGAGGAGGAGCCACAGGGGCAGGGCCAGGCTGTCTGCTCACTCTGCTGGTCTTGGCCCTGCTCCATCCTGGACTCACTTGTCAGGACCCGAGGCTCTCGGTTCCCTCCTCCTAGGTCTTTTCTGGAGGATGGAGTCAGCCCACAGAGATGCTGCGAATGAGGAGAAATGGAGAGAGGGTGAAGGGGAGCCCAGGTGTACCCCAGGGTGAAGTGGGTGTACCCCACTTCTCTAGTTTGCTCTACATTCAAGAATCAATCTCTCAGCTTTGTCTATGCAGATGGCTCTTTACATTCTCACTAAATTCACAGAAAGTTCCTAGTTTGCAAAATCATGTGCATTCTTATGCATTATATGTGCAATAAAGAATAAATGTACTTGCTTTATGGATGCAGTAATTGTATTTCAGCCGAGAAAGCTCTTTCTCAGCCGTGGTGAAGAAACATCTAAGAACTAGTGTCGGAAAAAAAACCCAAAAGGATTGTGTCCTTTGTTTTAAACTGAGTGTTTGAAACACATGAAGTACTGAAAATCGCTGTATTTTAAAATAAATCACGGTGTGATTGAATCGTTGCTAATCTAGAAGAGGATAAATTTTGAGCGGCTCCCTGCCGCTGACTCTGTTTAGTTTAAGGATTTACTGCCTTTTATTATCCTTGGAGTATGAAGTCTGAATAAATTCCCTCCAGACCTGAGCCCTCTGCCTTCTAACTTGTTTTGCTCCCTTATAATTGCTCTTAGAAGAAAGATAAATAAATCAGATGTTTTCTGTTGTATGGGACACACGTTTCATTGCAGAATCCGGGCGCTGGATGCAGCGAGAGCTGTGTGTCTGCAGTGCCCAGCACGGTGTTGACCCATGGGCAGCAAATCATGGTCCAGAGAATTCACCACTCAGCTGAGCTGCACAGCCTCAGTGAGGGAGGGGCCTGGCACAGCAGGAGGAGGGGAGGGGCGGTTTAGCTGGATTTGCGCTCATCGGACAGGATGCAGACGCAGGGCATCCCAGGCCAGCACGCCTCCACCTTGGCCCTTAGGACGAATGGCTTTCCCTGCAGAGGCAGCTGGGAGGACGGCCGGCCCTCCACCAGCCCACCGGCTCCACGACGGCTGCCTTTCGTGACAATTCCTCTTTTCATCCTAGAAAAATGATGCCTGTCCTGGTCCATTTCTTTTAATGGAAGCTCCTTAATAGCCCTGAAACAAATGATTGTATTGTGAGCAGCCAGCTCTGAGGGACTCTTTCTAGGAAATAAAGCCTAGTGATGGGAGGGATCTGCGATCCTTACCAGCCCAGCTGCGAGATGAGATCTGGGTAAGGGTGGGGGTGGGACTTAGAAGTGGGAGCCTCTGGGAGACGAAATAATTAGACCCTCGGTCTGAAGGTAACAACCACTAGTAAAGAAGAAAAACATGACATGTGGACACTTTGCAGTGGATTTTCTTTTTCTGTTATGACGGTGGTGGTTTAGTTGCTAAGCTGCAAACTCATGGGCTGTAGCCCACCAAGCTCCTCTGTCTATGGAATTTTCCAGGCAAGAAAACTGGAGTGGGTTGTCATTTCCTTCTTCAGGGGTGAAAATATATACTTGACGACAAGTAGATAAACCGCTGATCAGAAAAACTGGAGTGCCACTCCCTTTATAACGTGATATTAAAGTGCTGCCTAAAGACATTTTGTAAAGTAAAAAGTGTTTGAAGTTTAATTTTATAAAAGTCAACACCATTCAAACCAACATGATTATTTGCTGGATTTTAGGTTTTCGTGTCCTCAAAAGTGCCAAATGAAAAAGAGAGATTGTGTGTTCACATCTGGGGGGCTTCCTGGGAGGCTCAGTGGTGAATAACCCACCTGTGAATGCAGGAGACGTGGGTTGGGACGATCCCCTGGAGGAGGACATGGACACCCACTCCAGTATTCTTGCCTGTGAAATCCCATGGACAGAGGAGCCTGGCGGGCTACAGTCCGTGGGGCTGCAAACGGGTCGGACATGACTTAGCAACTAAACGACAACAACATATTCACACTTAACTTGTATGAACTTCCCTGCTGTTCAAAGCCATCCGTGCAAACTTTTCCATGAAGGGGGAGATCTCTGGGATTTTAGCCTCCACAAAAAGTGACTTTAGAGGCCTCTTTTCTTCAGGGCAAGGAGGCACTCTGTAGGTCAGAGTTAACACCGTTGGCTTCCGCGTGGAGGTTCTCACTCCTTGTCAGCAGGTGTGCCTCGAACCATTTCTCTGATTTACCGCACAAGCTGGGGAGCTTCGTGTTTCCACTTAAATGGAGTTTCTTAGACGAGTTGGAATCGTTTTAGGCCAGGGTTTCTTGTTGAGGTTGCTGACCCCTCTTAATTCCAAGGAGCACAATTAGTAGCCCTGCAATCATTAATAAGGCGTGAGGAGATAGACCCACCAGCTCACTGTCATAAGGAGTGCTTCGCAGGGTGTTATGGAGGTGGTGAGAGGCAGAGCAGGGAATATTTATGAAGCTTCTTGATTGAATCTTTGCATTTATTTTCAAGTGACAACTCCAGCTACCTACTGAGACAGGCAGATCTCTATTTATGGGAAAGCCTTATTTTTGGAATTTTCATTTTTTTCCTAAAAGGGTAGGAGACTTTAGTGCCTTAAAAAAATTTTTTTTTGGTTGTTCTTGCTCCTAGAGAACTTTGTCCATGTGATGAAGGTTTTGACAGAGGGGCACGTTTCAGCCAGGACTCTAGTGTGTCATTGGATCTGGGAGTTGGAAGGGATCCTGGACTCAGCCATCCGGACTGTTGCCATTTTAGAGATGGAAAAGACGAAGTGCAGGAAAGGGTCCCCCTGCACTGCTGGGCAGATGGAGAAGGGGAGACGATGCTTCCTGACCCTGGGGTGCTCTGACTCTCACACCTTCCTTTCCCAAATCCTGGCTTGGTCCTTCCCCACTGCCCTCCTCCCCTGCTGCTTCCTTCAGACTCTTCTAATGTTGCTGAAGCCAGGGCTAAGCTTCTTCAACTGGTCCTGAGGACCTCTGGGGACCCCCAGCATTTGCTTCTGATGTACCACAAAAGCACCAACCTTGTGAGAATTGTCCATGTAGGGTTGTCAGTGGCACACTTCTCAGGAGTAAGCGTCTACAGCACCCATTATATTCCCTCAAGGTAATCTGTGATGTTAAAAAACACAACCACTTCCACTGGAAAGTTTCCTGAAGTAGGGGGAGGTTGACGAGCTCTGGTCCTTTCTTTCATGTTCTCAGGCAGCTGTTTACTGATGCTGACGGTGGCTCTGTGCTGCGGGCATTGGTTCTCTGTGGCTCTGGTGAAAGAGTTGTGTGTTATCCCACGTCATGGAGCCTTGAGTTTCTTGTTATTCAGTTGCTTAGTCGTGTCCGATTTTTTGTGACCCCGTGGACTGCAGCATGCCAGCCTGCCCTGTCCTTCAGTAGCTTCTCCCGGAACTACTCAAACTCATGTCTATTGAGTCAGTGATGCTTTCCAACGCATGCTTTCCCATCCTCTGTCGCCCTCTTCTCCTCCTGCCTTCAATCTTTCTCAGCATCGGTCTTTTCCAATGAGTTGGCTCTTCACATCAGGTGGCCAAAGTTTTGGAGCCTAGAGTTTAATCGATCTCTGTCATTCTCATTTCCAATTGGTCCCCTGGAGGCAGTGTACTTTACCTGATATTGAAGCATCCTTAGGAAAGGATGCCACTATCTCCTGGGTGAGCACAAAAATGGAATGTCTTGGAGAAGGTGGCTCACAGGACCAACATGCCCGATACCTTCAATCACTGAATGTGTAGGAGGCTCACTGTCAACCTGGTCCTAATTGTCCCCGGTGCCACTCAGCGTGCGATGGCGATAGGGAACAAAAGCACACGGGGGCCTTGCTTTAACGGAACCTGGCATTTGCCCCAGGAAAGGACGTTGGAGGCAGAGCCTCGCCCTCGTCCTGCAGAGCGTGACCACGGGACACCACTGGTGAATGGCTCCCTCGTGTGAGATGTGACATCACTTCCCAGCTGCCGGGTTTATGACTCCCTTCAGATCGTTTTGGCTTGGATTCACATGGGTGAATCAGACACAGGTAGCTTTTGGTCTTGATATCAGTTTCTTTACCATCGCAAAATTATCTCCAAATTCTTTTAAATCTTATTTTCTCCAGAATTTAGATATAAGTTGTGTCCTTCTTTTTAAAATCTGTACAGGCGTCTTAGGGGCTACAAAGGAGTGGATGAAATTCCAAATATCTCTGTTCATAAGTGCCGTGGACTCATTCCAACCAAGCAGCTGACAAGGATTCGAGACCCTACTGTGTATCAGGATCGCACTGATGAAGACAGGGTTAGCTTTTAGATAGCGAGAGGGATAGTAAACATTTGTGTGTGCTCAGTTGCTCAGTTGTGTATGACTCTTTGCAACCCCATGGACTGTAGCCTGTCAGGCTCCTCTGTCCTTGGAATTTCCCAGGCAAGAATACTGGAGTGGGTTGCCATTTCCTTCTCTGGGGGATCTTTCAGACTCAGGCATCAAACCTGCATCTCTCGCATCTCCTGCGTTGGCAGGTGGATTATTTACCTCTGGCGTCACCTGGGAAGCCCTAGTAAGCAGGTAAAACACATAAATAAGTAAAAACATGTAAATAAGATAATCCTTGATAATGGTAAGTATGCTCCAGTCCTCGGTAGCAAGCAATACAAATCCGTCAAGTGAAACAGAGAAGGACCGTTCCCGGCTGCTCTGAATCCGCTGGAGGACGGGCGGGAGCAGGGCTTCATGTGGCCTCTCTCTGCCCTGGATGCGCGAGTCCACGTAGCCTCCTCCAGCCCTTTGGCACTGGCCCTGCTGAGGTTGGGGCGAAAGTTCCGGCTCCTGGGGGGCAGGAGAGAGAAAACTGTTCCGTCCCCCACCCTCAGCTTCACAGCTGATGTCTTGAGTTTCCCCGATAGTATGGAAGAGTATTGGGAGATGCTAAGTGACGTCTTAGCGGTTCCGGGAGTTTCAGGGTGGTCAGGAGAGGGCCCATCCCTCGGATGGGTAACGTTTGAGCTCAAGTCCAGGTGGTGGGATGAGACAGAGCGCTGAGCCCAGAGAGAACCTTCTGGACTGGGAAGTCCAGACACAGAAAGAGCTGGTGGGGAGAGAGACAGGGAGAGGGGGAGATGTCGGGTGGGGGGAAGGGCGTCTAAGTAAGACAGAGGCGGGGTGAGGGGTGAAGTTAGAGGCTTGCGGTGTCTCCTCACGTGGGACTTGCAGAGGCCTGCAAGAGGCTCCGCTTTTCCTGCGTTTGTGGTGGAAACTGTCGGAGGTTTAGATGCCATTCACTTTGTGAGGGGAGTGCTAACCAGAGGTGCTATGACCCTGAGCGCGGGGAGACAGGCTACTGCAGCTGCCCGACGTGCGGGGGAGGAAGCCCACGGGGGCTGGGGTGGCTGTGGGGGGTGGATCAGTAGCGCATTTTCAGCCGGGCTGGATTTAAACAGACAGTTAGCATCTCAGGTGGGAATGCAAGGATGCAGATGATGTATGAATCTGGAGCCCAGGGAAGAAGCTTGGTGATTCAGACCGGAGAACCCTCAATTGAAAATGGTGCTCCAAGCCACAAAGCAGGACATCACCAAAGAGTGCAGACGGAGCAGAGTGGGGAGGAGCACGCCAGGGGAGGAGGGTCTCCCGCAGATGGGAGGGTTCACAGGCGAGTTCACAGCCACAGAACGTGCTGCTAGCTGTACCGCATGTTTAAAATAAGGACTTCAATGAGATTTGCATTATTTCAAATAGGCACTGCAGAAGCGGCTTGAATTTTTTATTATCACGAAGTTACTTTCCCTCCATGAGCATTATTTATTTATATTTATATTACATTTGCTTCCCCAAAAAAGGCTTGAGGCAATTCGATATAAAGTGATATTTGAGGGAAACCATTAAACTAGAAAATCGAAGTGATAAGGAAAGCAGAGGAAGCTAAATGCTGTGTGTGCTCGTGTGCTGTGCCCGGTTCCTGCGGCTGAGTATTGCATTAACTCAGTCTCCCAGCAGCCAACATCAAAAGGAGCAGATTAGGTTATATGACTGTCTTTAGCGGATATGAAGAAATGCCCGGATGTAACGGAGACAAGTTTTCTTCCCAAAAGCTAAGGAGTAAGTTTCTCCTGCGTCGTCCTCCACATAATGATGGGCAGCATGCCTATGAAACAACAGTGCCATCGTATTTTATTCTCACACAAGTCTTTGGAGGTGGATCTTATCATTTCCCCATTTTACAGATGAAGAAACTGAGGCTGGGAGGGGGTGAGTGCATTGCTCAGGGTCACACTGCAGAGAGGAGATAGAGCTCGGATTTGAACTCAGTTCTGCCTGAGGCCAGTCTCGGGTTGCTCAGGGCCTGGGCGCCACCATCACCGGAATGTGTCATCACCACGCTGGTTTGGTTTTGGCTGCATTAGGTCTTAGATGTGGCTCATGGGTTTAGATGCCTGGAGGCATGTAGTATTTTATTTTCTAGACGAGGGATCAAACCCGAGTCCCTGCACCAGAAGGTGGATTCTTAACCACTAGACCACCAGGAAAGTCCCCCATTTCTTTGTTAATTGTGTTCTACTCATCCACCGCTTTATTTCCATGATAGTATTTCTTTAAATATTGCTCCAAACACTTCTGAAAAAATTTTACATCGCCATACACATTTTACATACTTCCATGTACTAATCATTAATAAGATAATTTATTTTTCATGTACAAAATCTGTCCAAGAACAGAAGACAGTGCTTTATCCTAGCTCATTTATCCCCACTTCCAGGGACCATTCAGCCTTTTCCACAGGGCTTAGGAAATATTTCTTGAAAATACTGTGTGTTTTAATGGGGCCAAATATTAGAAAATATTGTAGGATTTACCTTATGATCCAGCACTGTGATTTCTCTTGGGTTTGGCTCTAGGTGTGAAAGCTGACACTGTGTTTTATTTCTGAGCTTCACTGATGTTTTATGCCGGCTGTAATAACATTTAGTGCCATGTCCTTTTCTCAGAATCTTAATAAACAACCGAGAGAAAGTCGCACCTCACGAGTGGTTAGTATGTCCTGACTCAGCAGAAGCGCCTCCATCTTTTTTGAAAGGCAAGCATTCGGCTGTCGCACAAGTTGGTGATGGGGCAGTTAATTCAGAGTCAGGAGAGGAGCTGGGTCCTCGGCTTGAGTGAGCAGCGAGGTGATAACTCTGACAGCTTCTTGAAGATGTGTACATCTTTGGCCAATATCTTAACATCTCCCAGCTTGGTTCCATCAATGAATCCCATGATTGCTGTTCGGCAGGATAGGCCTCGGTATCTGTCGGTTTCTAGAATATCTAATGTGATAATGTTAACATGATGTACCTTTGAGAGAGTGTCCAGAGTCCTGCGTGTCCCCACACATCCCTGCCCAGCATGCCAGCTGCAAGGATTGTCTGGCTCCATTTCTGGAGCTGGTTATCCGGGAGGTGGAGGCGACCCCAGTATCACCCCCATGCCACCACTTGCTCCCCGAGGGTGGGGGCTGGCTTGCTTGCTGCCTGTTGTAGCGTTTACTCCTTGTTCAGAATGTGCGGGGCCCTGGGTTTCTTTCCTGTAATGCAAACACTGTACATGCAGGCATTTGTCTCAGGCTGGCCGTGTCTCTCGGTGACCTGTGGGGACATGGGGACAAGGAGAATGTGAAACTCCGGCTGTTGTTGTGAGCGATGAAGTCCTTTGTCTGGCCTGGGGGGTCTTTTGTCTTCTGCCAGTTTTCATAAGAGAGTGATTGGTTAGCTTTCTGCTTCTGTGCTCAGCTGTGTCCGACTCTTTGCGACTCCATGGATTGGAGCTTGCCAGGCTCCTTTCTCCAAGGGATTATCCAGGCAAGAACGCTTGAGTGGGTTGCTGTTTCCTTTTCCAGGGCATCTTCCTGGCCCAGGGATCAAACCCGAGTCTTCTGCATCTCCTGGCCCTGCAGTTGGACTCTTTACTGCTGAGCCACTCGGGGTATAAACAAGGTTTGTTTGTACAAGCTTCTCGGCCCTGAAGTCCCAAACTCTGGTGACAGGGGTCTTCTTCTTAGCCTCCTGGTGCAGGGAGGCACCTTCACAGGAAGATTTATTTCCTGGTCTCAAGGGGACAGAAGAGGGTCAAACTGTCTCTCTTATACCGGCTGCATTTCAAGTGAACTTTGGGTTGGGAAGATCCGCTGGAGAAGGGATAGGCTACCCACTCCAGTATTCTTGGGCTTCCCTGGTGGCTCAGATGGTAAAGAAGCCACCTGCAATGCAGGAGATCTGGGTTTAATCCCTGGGTTGTGAAGATCCCCTGGAGGAGGGCATGGCAACCCACTCCAGTGTTCTTGCCTGGAGAATCCCATGGACAGAGGAGCCTGGTGGGCTATAGTCCATGGGGTCACACAGAGTCGGGCATGACTGAGCGACCTTCACTTTCACTTTAATTTGAAATAATCAGTATGCCGCTGATGCACATTTGGGGGCTATCTGCCCTGGACCCCCACATCCCTCATGGTTATGAAATAGCTGAACCTTCTCCCCTGTCACATCCACATCCCAGACAGGGAAAGAAGATGAAAAAGACAAAGAGGAGGAGGAAGAGGAAAGGAGAGATGGAATAAGAGGAAATGAGGAGTGTCTATTTTAGGAGAAAAATCGGGAACATGCAGCACACCCCTGCCTGTTGGCTAGAACCGAGTGTGTGAAGGATTCTGAGTGTCTAGTTACATTGAATAAAAGTAGGGGTTTGCCCGTAAGAAAATAGAGACTAAGTACTGAGTAATTTGCCCTTAGCATTTTCAAAAATGCTAATGTTTATGTGCCTTTAAGAACTACCCTTTAATAGACATAATCATTTGCTTTCTGTAGATGTAAAATAAAGGGGCTCAGCTGCTCAAGGTCGCACTGTTGGTAAACTGGAAGCTCAGACTGAAGGACAGTCTTTCTAGCTCCATCCCGTCATTGCTAATAATATCATATAACTGCCAGTGACCCTAAAGTCCTCCGAATGAGTTTGGCAACGACGACTTTTTCCAACACTATTGCCCTGGTGTGCTCAGGCCGCTGTAACAAAATACTGTGGACTGTAGCTAAATACCAGGGATTTATTCCTCATTGTTTGAGGGGTTGGAAGTGATTGGGGTGCCAGCATGGCTGGTTTCTGGCCAGAGATCCCTCTTCCTGGCCTTCTTGCTGGGTCCTCGTAAGGCACTGGGGCGAGGTTGTAGTAGGAGGTGGACGCTACTCTTATGACCTAGTCTGAACCTAATTGTCTCTCCTAATACTATCATGGGCTTTCCCAATGGCTCAAGCGATAAAGACTCCGCCTGCTAATGCAGGAGACCCAAGACTTGGGTTCAATCCCTGGGTCAAGAAGATCCCCTGGAGAAGGGAACGGCAACCCACTCCAGTGTTCTTGCCTGGAGAATCCCATGGACAGAGGAGCCTGTTGGGATACAGCCCATGGGGTCACAAAGAGTTGGACAAGACTGAGTGACTGAACACACACACCATACCATCACATTAGTGGTTAGGGTTTCAAAGTATGGATTTTGGGGGAACACAACCATTCAGGTCAAAACAACACCTTTCTGTTTTTTTTTAACAGCTTAGGATGCAAGAGGTTTATTGAAACACACATATACACATGCAGGGAGGGAGAGATGTTAGGTCAAATACTTAATATCGCTAAAGTAGTTTTATAATAATTTCAGTTATTCACATCTTCTTTAGCATTTGATTAAAAAATATTTGTCATTCTGATTAGCACCCAGCACTATTTCTCTGTTTTGATTTCCATTTTCATGTTATTAGAATGTGAATGTAGCAGTGTATCTATTAGCAATTTGTTTCTTTTCTTTCTCACATACCATACTTATTATATTCTATTGGGTTTATTGCATTTATCTTAAAGACTTGCAAATGTTCTTTATCCATAGCAACCACTCTTGATGTGGTATTAATCTGGGTACTATGGATGGATGTATTTGATGCCTTTTGGCATGAAGAATTTTATACTCCTATAGACATGGTAAGATACAACCACATGAAAAGGTGATCCTCAATTACCCTAGAAGTCATGTTATCAGAGTTTAGAGAAAAGACCATCTGGGCTAGTCTGAGAAGGCTTCAGAGAAGAGGTGGAATTTGATCTGGGCTTGGAAAATGGTCTTCATAGAAGAATAGCGAGAGGTATTTAAGGTGCAAGAAATTGTGTCTTGGTAGAAATGATGATATGTCCTTTCTTAGGACAAATCCTAAGAAATAATACTGGGGAGATTAATTATACTTTTAATGCATCCTGACACAAATAGAGACAGATGATTTTAATAAGCAAGCTGTTGGTACATTTACTTATTAGGAATGTGGACGAATGTGAATTTATAGCCATCTCATCTCATCTATAAATAGAAGCTCATTCTGTGGGTGGAACGGAGGGTGCAGAGCACCCTGAGGGCAGGGGCCATGCTCTCAGTGTGGCAGTTAATTTCCTTCCGGGTCATCTGGCACATTACATTCTGGAACCTCAGTCTGCTGGGGAACCGAGGTCAAGAGCATCCAGCTTCAGAACCCACAATACACACACAAGATGCCTTTTTAGTAGCAGCTGATTCTTAATTTTTTAATACTTTTTTTTGTGTTAACAGTCACTGCTCTGTTAAATGGGCAACCCCCCCCCCACTCCACTGGCCAGAGCTGATGGACTCGGGGTGGCCACCTGGGCCAGAGGGAGCCATCCGCGGGCTGGTCTCAGGGCACCCGGTAACCTTGTTGTGGCTTCTGACACCCCACCTAGAGTTTCAGATCCAGCACAGCTGCCTCAGTCCTCAGGGCTCCTGCCAGGAAGCAGGAGTCCCTCAGGCTGACGGGGAGACTCCTGCTTTACTGCACACACGTGAGCAGGTAGAGGGTGGCTAGCTTTTGACACTCTTGGTGCTACTGAGTTGGAAGGAGGACCACGTGGTGCTGTGTTTGCTGGGCTGCCCTCCCCTATGGCCTGGTTCTCTTTCCTGGGGACCTGGAGCCTGTTCGAGGACCCTCCTGGTTGTCCTGGACCCCTGGGGGCAGGAGGTGCGGAGAGCGGAGGTGCGCTCTTGCACAGCTGCATGGTGAGCTGAGAGGTCACATTGTTGGCTGCAAGGGGGACTCACCCCTGCCCCTTTAAGTGCTGGCAAGTGCAGCACCCCCATCCTGTAATTCTCAGTGGAGTCCATGGTCTGGGACCCCTACCTGCTTCCCTGGGAATGGTTATATTATCAAAGGTCTAGACTCTCCTTTCTGAAAGGGTCACCTGTGCGGCCCTTCCACTTCCAGCATCTCAGGGAATATGGGGCAGACAGGGAGGTGCCTGCACTCCAGGTGATAGTAGACAAGGTTGGGTTAGATCCCTGGGTTGGGGAGATTCCCTGGAGGAGGGAAAGTCTACCCGCTCCAGTATTTTGGCCTGGAGAATACCATGGACTAAGTGCATTGGGTCACAAAGAATCGGACACCACTGAGCAACCTTCACTTCACTTCGTTAGCAAGTTACAACCAAGGGGCGCTAGTGGTAAAGAACCTGCCTGCTAAAGCAAGTGATGTAAGAGATACAGGTCCAATCCTTGGATCAGGAAGATCCCCTGGAGGAGGGCATGGCAACCCACTCCACTCCGTCTATAGAGAACCCCATGGACAGAGGAGCCTGGAAGACTACAGTCCATAGGGTACAAAGATTTGGACATGACTGAAGCAACTTAGCACATTAAGAAGTTAAATTAACCAGAATCAAGAGTGTTAAGTCAGCAGATGGTATCTGGGGGCTGAACACCCCCACCTCTAACGCCCCTAGTGAAATGACTTTAGTTAAGGTTAAGGTCTTGCTCTCCTGGCTCCTGGACCCTCCTCCACCCTGGGCCCTTTTATCTGCCTGGCCCCGGGGCTCCTGTCTCACTTCCAGCTCTGCTCTCACCTGCTGTCCCTCCGTGTCCCCCCGTCTTGGCAGCTCAGACCACCACACTCATGCACAGAAGCATCTTGGGGTCACACGTGGGCAAGTCAGGGTTCCCTCCCTTTGGGGTCACCACCTCTTTTCCTTTCTACTAGAAGGCGGCAGATGGCCAGTGCTCACTGAGGCCCTGCTTTCTCTGTTGCTATTGTTCAGCCACTCAGTCATGTCCACCTCTTTGCGACCCCATGGAATGCAGCATGCCAAGCTTCCGTGTTAGAGGACACCAGTCCTTCACTATTTCCCAGAGCCTGCTCAAACTCATGTCCATTGATTCAGTGATGTCATCCGACCATCTCATCTTCTGTGGTCCCCCTCTCCTCCTGCTCTCAGTCTTTACCAGCATCAGGGTCTTTCCCAGTGAGTCAGTTCTTCGCAGCAGGTGGCCAACGTATTGGAGCTTCAGTTTCAGCAGCAGTCCTTCCGAAGAAGATTCAGGCTGATTTACTGAATAGGGTTGAGTGGTTTGATGTCCTTGCTGTTCAAGGGACTCTCAAGAGTCTTCTGTAACACCACAGTTCAAAAGAGACAATTCTTCAGTGCTCAGCCTTCTTTATGGTCCAGAGAAGACTCCACTTCTCAGCCTGTGATTGGTTCTGCCAATGAATCACAGGAGATGGGACACTGGGGTCTCCCCATTAAAGACACTCAAGAGCTTGTCTGGGTTTTCTAGGTTCTTTCTTTTCCCTGTTGTAGCTATGCAAATGTCTGCTTGTTGAGAGAAATTCAGCTTGTGTCCCTGAGTAGCCTTGTGGAGGGATGTCTGGGACTGCTCAGCACTGTGTGGGTGAGAAATAAACTCCTGTTGAATTACTGAGATCTAGGCTGTGTAACCACTGCAGGGTCTATTCTAACTACTTCTGGAAGCTGTTCACAGTGTTTTCCCAGATGACATCTGGATGAATGCTGTTGTATTCCTTGCTGGTAGCAAGACAGACACGGACTCTGCTCTTGGTAACATGCCATCAGAAGATGCTGGGAAGTCATTCCAGGAAGAGGAGATAGCCCAGAAATAGTCATTTGTAAATGAAAAAAGAATGGACTTGGATAAACAGGAAAGGATTAACCTTTTAATTAAGATACCAAGAAGAGGTGGCAAGAATACTATACAAAAGAGATCGTAATGACCCAGATAACCACGATGGTGTGATCAGAGCCAGACATTCTGAAATGAAGTCAAGTGGACCTTAGGAAGCATCACTATGAACAAAGCTAGTGGAGGTGGTAGAATTCCAGTTGAGCTATTTCAAATCCAAAAAGATGATGCTGTGAAAGTGCTGCACTCAATATGCCAGCAAATTTGGAAAACTCAGCAGTGGCCACAGGACTGGAAAAGGTCAGTTTTCATTCCAATCCCAAAGAAAGGCAATGCCAAAAAATATTTGAACTACTGTACAATTGTACTCATCTCACAAACTAGCAAAGTAATGCTCCAAATTCTCCAAGCCAGGCTTCAACAGTACATGAAGCATGAACTTTCAGATTTTCAAGCTGGATTTAGAACATGCAGAGGAATCAGAGATCAAATTGCCAACGTCTGTTGGCTCATTGAAAAAGCAAGAGAGTTCCAGAAAAACATCTACTTCTGCTTTATCGAACTTTCAGATTTTCAAGCTGGATTTAGAACATACAGAGGAATCAGAGATCAAATTGCCAACATCTGTTGGCTCATTGAAAAAGCAAGAGAGTTCCAGAAAAACATCTACTTCTGCTTTATTGACTGTGCCAAAGCCTTTGACTGTGTGGATCACAATAAACTGTGGAAAATTCTTCAAGAGATGGGAATACCAGACCATCTTACCTGTCTCCTGAGAAATCTGCATGCAGGTCAGATCAAGAAGCAACAGTTAGAACTGGACATGGAACAACAGACTGGTTCCAAATTGGGAAAGGAGTACGTTAAGGCTGTATATTGTCACCCTGCTTATTTAACTTATGTGCAGAGTATAATGTGCGTAATGCTGGGCTGGGTGAGGAGACACAAGCTGGAATCAAGATTTCAGGGAGAAATATCAATAACCTCAGATATGCAGATGACACCATCCTTATGGCAGAAATTGAAGAACTAAAGAGCCTCTTGATGAAAGCGAAAGAGGGGAGTAAAAAAGTTGGCTTAAAACTCAATATTCAAGAACACTAAGATCATGGCATCTGATCCCATCACTTCATGGCAAATAGAAGGGGAAACAATGGAAACAGTGAGTGACTTTATTTTCTTGGGCTCCAAAATCACTGCAGATGGTGACTGCAGCCATGAAATTAAAAAGACCTTTGCTCCTTGGAAGAAAAGATATGACCAAGCTAGACAGCATATTAAAAAACCAAGACATTACTTTGCCCACAAAGGTCCATCTAGTCAAAGCTATGGTTTTTCCAGTAGTCCTGTATAGATGTGAGAGTTGGACCATAAAGAAAGCTGAGCGCTGAAGAACTGATGCTTCTGAACTGTGGTGTTGGAGAAGACTCTTTTGAGAATCCGTTGGACTGCAAGGAGATCCAACCAGTCCATCCTAAAGGAAATCAATCCTGAATATTCATTGGAAGGACCGATGCTGAAGCTGAAACTTCAATACTTTGGCCACCTGATGAAAAGAACTGACTTCTTGGAACAGACCCTGATGCTGGGAAAGACTGAAGGCAGGAGGAGAAGGGGACGACAGAGGATGAGATGGTTGGATGGCATTACTCGACGGACATGAGTTTGAGTAGGCTCCAGGAGTTGATGACGGATAGGGAAGCCTGTTGTGTTACAGTCCATGGGGTCACAAAGAGTCGGATACAACTGAGCGACTGAACTGAACTGAACTATGCCTGGAATGCTTCTTATATGAGAAAGAGAAAGAACTGAAACCTACTGATTCAGAGACCAGTCACTTAGTTGGGCCGAGGAGGATGAATGGGGTCCATGGAGATTCCAGGAACAGGGACCTGGACCCTTGGGAGGGAGGGAGGAGAGCCAGATGCCAACAGCACAGTGAGTCCCTGCAGACCCAAGTGGCTCGGTGTATCCAGGGATGTATGGGGCCGAGTCCTACTCAAAGTCTCCTCGTTAAATGTTCATCAGATGCTCGAGTTGTGTAAAGACCAAGCCTAGAAGTGTATGTGCTCACTGACCTGTTAGGTCCAGAGTGAGTCCTGGAGAGGCCTTCTCAAGTCACCTGCCTGCGCCTTCATTCCGCATGGGGAATATGGAGCCAGCTTCTTTGTGACGAGTAGGAGGTGACAGACACGGAGATGGCGCGGGCCCCCATGGGTGCGCAGCTTTCCAGTCTAGGCCCTTCTGACTTCTGAGTGTGGCTTCCACACCCTTGGAAACTGGCTTATTTGTGGGGTTGGGGTGTGACTGGTTTAGTGTGGCAGCTTTGATGGGTTAAGGAGGCATGTAGGTTTTCTGACCCAGTGGAGGTTTTTGCCTTAGCTAAGAGCATCTGGGCATTGTTTTCTCTCTGATTTCAGAGTTTCATTCACAACGTAGACTTTGTTTATGATTTGTTAGTCCTACAGACTGACTTTTGGGGCCAAATGATGATTATTTGCAATCTGGGCAAATGTCACTTGTTGACTGTGAAATACTGAGACAGCAGGGCTGACACGATTGTAAAAGTTGAATGTTGTACAGAACAACTGCTCTTGGGCTTAACTTCAGGGCCACAAAGTACGTTGATGGTAATCACCTTGGCTCAACCCATAGACCATGAATTAGTTACTAATCAATCTGCAATAAAGTAATTTATACATGACAGTTAAAGTAACAGGAGAGCCTCGGGAGTAAATATTTTATGTGACAAATTAACCATGCGAGGCTCGCTCACGAACATTAATTAGAATCCTGAGGTTAAATTCCTGGGTGTTGCGAAGTCGTTGCTGAGTAATCACCTCGGGGCAGAGCAATGATACAGGGCTTGGGTTTGTGTCTGCCATGGTCTCTTCCCACCAGAAACGAGAGAGAACAGTAAAACCAGCAGCTCTTCTCTTCCTTCTGTTCTAAAGAGCAAGCGAATTGCCTCCCTTCTTCCGCTCCAAACCTCCTCCCATGGTGTCCAGTTAGAGGAACATCGGCTGCTCCCCATCGGCCTGGCAACCTCGGGTGGCAGGTTTGCCCGTGAACGTGAAGGTCCAGGAGACCTCGTGCTGCAGGGAGAATGAAGTCCCTTCAAATGCCCCGGAACCTGCAGCTGGTACTTTGCACAGCAGAAGGCATTTTGCTGATATGATTAGCTTAAGGATTTGGAGATGAGGAGATTATCCTAGATTATTGGGGGTGGGGTGGGGAGGCATTGGCAGTGTAATTACCAGGGTTCTGACAAGCAAAAAAGGGGGCAGAAGAGGAGGCCAGGCTGACACCTGGTGAGAAGGACGCTACCTGCAGAAGCTGACTGTGAAGACGGAGGACGGCGAGGAGGAAGAGGAGTGTTCCATGTTGTCGCTGACTCTGTGAAATTCCTCTGAGGACCTCAAGCCCTTTGTCGTTATAGTCATAGCCCTCAGGTTCCTGGGAAATAGGTGGGTAAGGTAGTGAGCATGCTAGAAAGGAGCCGAGGAAGCAAAGTGCCCCCTTGCCTCGGCACTGAGGACCAAAAGCCAAGGCTGAGCATCACTCTGAGCCCACGGGCTGAGCCCGTTTTATCTTCTCATTCCCTTGGAGTGTCTGCATTTGGACCATGACCCAGTTGTGGAGGACACTTCAGAGAACCCTCTTGGGTCTCTGATCACCGGGAACATTGGGCCTGGAGGAATTTTATGAACTCAGAGGAATGACCAATTCTACTGAAATGATGGCAGGAGTGTTTTTAAAGGACATGGTACTGCATGTATCCCGTCTTCTGCGCCAACACCAGCCACTCGGCTTGTGCATAGCAGGCCCTCAGCAGGTCCATGAGACCAAAGTTCAAGCCCATCTGAAAATTTAGCTCAATCCACTGGCTTAAGGGGGCTTCCTCGATGGCTCACCAGGTAAAGAATCTGTCTGCAAAGCAGGAGATACAGAAGACTTGGGTTGGATCTCTTGGCTGGGGAGATCTCCTTAAGGGCATGGCAACCCACTCCAGCATTCTTGCCTGGAGAATCCCACAGACAGAGGAGCCTAGCGGGCTACAGTCCCTGGGGCCTCAAAGAGTCGGACACGACTGAGCACACTGCTTTAAGGCCGTGGTGCCTCAGTGCACCGAGTGGCTCTTTAGGAGTCGCTGGTCTCTTCATCCTGCAGTCTGGAAAAGGGAGCTTTGTCACCGTTTCTTCCTCCATCTCAGCGGGTGAGTGCAGACGCCCCCTGCACCTGCCTGGTTAAAAGCTCTCATCGCAGCTCCTCGCCTCTCCTCGCCGTTAATTTAGCACTCTCAATAAACTTTATCTTGCCTTTTATGTGCTTGCTTCTAAGTCTCTTCTGCTATCACCAGAGACACCTTTGCAGTTGCTTTCACATCTCTTCTAATTACTCCCCGCTGTGGTGTGGGGACTCTATTTGGATCTTTCCTGAAAGCCGGTGATTCTCCTCCACACCCTGCGGTGGTGTGGTGCTGGAATGTCTGTTTAGAGAGAGTGTCTGGGCAAGACGTCACTTGTCCTTCCTGCCCTGTCTTTTGGGCTCCTGTTCACACACCTGAGGGCACAAACCTCTGTCTTAGAAACGTGCTTCAGCTCCTGATGAAACCTAAACTGACATTTATGCCATTGTTCACCGGGCGCTTTGCAGTTTGCTTCCCGTCCGTGTGTTCTGACAGCTTAGCTGGAAAGCCATGTGTCCTCGCAAGGACTTCACATTCCTTGTCAGGAGGGCCTGCAACTTACACCTAAGATGCTTCCAACTCCTGGTACCGTAACAGGTGCTGGGGACTCAGTCCGCAGACACCGGACTGAGCATCAGCACCCCCGCTCTGGCTGTGTCCTCTCTGAGGGTTTCACTGTGTGATGTTTTAACATTTCATTTATTTTCGGCTGCGCCGAGTCTTTGTTGCTGCGAGCAGGCTTTCTCTAGTTGGGGCTAAGGGGGCTACTCTTCATTGTGGTGCATGGGCTTCTCTTTGCGGCGGCTTCTCTTGTTTCGGAGCACAGGCTCGAGGCGCGCAGGCTTCAGTAGTTACGGCACACGAGCTTTGTTGCACCACGGCATGTGGAGTCTTCCCGGACCAGGGATCGAACCCATGTTCTTTGCATTGGCAGGTGGGTACCTCACCACTGGACCACCAGGGAAGTCCCTGCCGTGTGGTTAAAGGAGACAGCACATCCCCCAAGAGGGTTCCCCAACTCCGCATCCTGCAAAGGGGCCACTGGTTGATCCAGTCTGACTGCCAACCACAGCACAAGCTACTCTACTTTACAACTAGTTGGGTCTAATCCCAAATCTGAGTTCTTTGCATCAGATCTTTAGACAGACCACTCAAGTATCTTCAGGTAGTGTGAAGCCATACTTTGTCATTAACTGTGTAGTGCTTTCACAGTGCACCCCAGAACGAAGCCGATTAGAGTAATCTACAAGGACAGTTAACTTTAATGTGGTCCTGGTGGCAAACGCATCCTTTTGAATCCAGTCACTTATGAACTACACAGCCACGGCTGTTTCAGGCAGCTCCGAGTCTCCGGTGTGTGTTTTTGTTCATCGCTCCAAGTGTCTCCACGTGGCTTATGCTGGCCTGCAGCATGTTATGTTACATTTTCTTATCTCAGAGCTTATATTGAAATTCCATATTTCATGAATCCTGTAACACAAGTGCCCCAGGATCAGAGAGGTTTGTCCTAGGGCCCCTCCTGCTCTAAAATGCATTGCCTGACTTGGCTGAGCTGGGGGGAGCTGAGCTGCCTGGTGTTGGAGTAGCCGATGGAGATCACGAACCAAATGAAAGTTACGGTTGAGACGTCATTCTTTCACTGCCGTGGTACAAGCAAGAGGCTAACCCAGAGAAAGCACAGCCCCTGTTCTATTTTCCTCCATGAAACATCACACTGGTCACAGTTCAGGTGGATCAGCACAGATGTGGGGGTCCTCCTGTTGTAGAGGGAGCCCCAGCAAAAGACTCTGGAAGTTTTATGCCTAGGACTGCAGGGGCCGTGGAGGGCTGGGATCAGAAGGCCCTAATGATGAAGTCAGCATGCAGAAAGCCTCAAGCCTTCTCCTCCTCTGCTGCTAGAAGGTCACTCCTGGCCAGTGGCCTGCGTCATCAGAATTGCAGCCTGTGACTTCTCGCAGCCTGTGCCTGCAATTGCTCAGCATTCAGCCTTGAAGCTGTTCCTTAACTTTGTTTCTAACTCTCTAGCTATTTCTGTTCCTTTAATGGCTAATGCCACAGTCGGAGGGCAAGACTTCCCTCCAGTGCAAAGGTATTTGGAGACGTTATAAAACATTTTACTGTGGAATGCCTGTGATTGCTTCTAATTGTTTCTTCCCTGAACTGCTGTAGTTGAAAAGTTTTAAAAAAATATATACTCTTGGACTTCCCTGATGGTACAGTGGATGAGAATCTGCCTGCCAGACCAGTCCAAGTTCTATGCATGAAACAGGGCACTCTAAGCCGGTGCACTGGGACAACCCAGAGGGATGGAATAGGGAGAGAGGTGAGAGGGGGGTTTGGGATGGGGGGACACATGGGCACCCAGGGCTGATTCATGTCAATGTATGGCAAAAACCACCATGATCAGTTCAGTTCAGTTGCTCAGTTGTGTCCAACTCTTCGCGACGCCATGGACTGCAGCACGCTAGGCCTCCCTGTCCATCACCAACTCCCAGAGTCTTCTCAAACTCATGCCCATCAAGTTGGTGATGCCATCCAACCATCTCATCCTCTGTCGTCCCCTTCTCCTCCTGCCTTCAATCTTTCCCAGCATCAGGGTCTTTTCGAAGGAGTCAGTTCTTTCCATCAGGTGGCCAAAGTACTGGAGTTTCAGGTTCAGCATAAGTCCTTTGAATGAATATTCAAGATTGATTTCCTTTAGGATGGATTGGTTGGAGCTCCTTGCCGTCCAAGGGACTCTCCATGATATTGTAAAGTAATTAACCTCCAATTATAAGAAATAATTTAAAAGGAAAAGAATCTGCCTGCCAATGCAGGGGACATGGGTTCGACCCTTGGTCCGGGAAGACGCCACATGCCAAGGAGCAGTTAAGTCCGTGGGCCACCACCACTGAGCCTTACGAGTCTTAGCGCCCGTGCTCTGCACGCAGAGAAGTCACCGCAGTGAGAAATTTGCACATCGCAATGTGGTTGCGCAAAGCTCGCCGTGCACAGAGAAGCCTGAGTGCAGAGGGGAAGACCCAGCAGAGCCCAGATAAATAAATGAGTATAGTTTTAAAATTTAAAAACTAGAAGTGTTATCTTCATATATATGCACTCTGCTGGCTCTCTCCATGTGATAACTAGACGGACTGTCTCCTACCAGCCAGGGTCATAGGCAGTGTCTCCCTCACTACACACACCCTCCTTACACGGCCTGGGCTCTGCAGTAATATAAGCTCCAGTGGCCGTATTTTCTCAGCTGAAATTGGGGACACACAGCCCTGCTAGGGTGACTGTATGTATGGGTACACAGGACATAATATTTCTTTCCCAGAAAATCTGAGGCATATGGTCTCCATATGTACAGAATCTATGGTCTCTCACACGTCTGTTTGCTGATGAATTTCTCGTCACATGAATATGTAACAATAGTAATGTGATTTTTATAGCCTCGCTGTCAGGGCCTTTCCATTTGGAAAAGATATTCATCATTTCTGTTTATGGCCAAATTACTTGTCTCAATTTTGTGGCCAGCCTGACATGATAAGTCATGTATCTTGGTTTTGATGCTCTTCAGTGAGTATATTTTCTTACTTCTATTTAGGGATCTGTGCTCTGTCTAGGCAAAAAAAAAAAAAAAATGCTGTGTGTGTTCATTTGTTCTGAAAGTGTCTGTGGAGGAGGCTGCTTGATGGGGAATCAGTGTGGGGAGTGATTTCAGGGGAGTGTGGGGAGGAAGAACTAGGAAAGAGGATTTAAGTTTATGAAGTTCCCTCTCTGCTGGGGTCGGTGAACACAGGCATTCTGAAAGGCAGAAAAAGTGAGGAATAAAGGGATGTTGAGAACACGGCAGGACAGTGGAAACCGCCATGGTGTGGAAGGTGTTTCCAGGCATTCCCCTCCTCACCCTGCTCCCAGGTGGCTAACCGAGAAACCAAATAAATAGGTGACTTTCACTTACAGTAGAGCCAGGAGATGGGGCAAATGCTGATGACACTTGGGAGGGTTAATGAAATGTGTTTGAGTTAAGAAATGAGCACAGCGAGCATTTATTAATATTCACAAAAATCCTGAAAGAAGTAACTCATGACATTCTGGTAGATATGATCACGCCAAAGTAAGCAAGAGATGATGTATTTTATTGAAATAATGAAAACAAGAAGTTCCTAAAAGAAAAATGATCCCTTGGAGCAGTTAAACGAAATTGGATGTGATGCAGCTTGTTAAGGTGATGGGTGGAAGTGCGGTGATGGGCAGGCCTTGTCCGTTACATTGACCTTCAGACGGATGTGAGAGCCAAATGTGGCGCTTGAAGCGCCAAAGAGAGTGGTGAATGGGACAGGGAGCCCCTTAATATTTTTCTCTTCATTAGGGACTTTTAAATGAAATATAAGCTCCATTTTAAAAGTCCTTCGGTTTTTGGCAATGATTCTCTAGCATCTATTTCCAATTTAGTCTTATTTCCCCACCAGGAAAGTGAAAAGCGAAAGTGAAAGTCGCTCAATCATGTCCGACTCTGCGACCCCGTGGACTATACAGTCCATGGAATTCTCCAGGCCAGAATACTGGAGTGGGTAGCTTTCCCTTCTCCAGGGGATCTTCCCAACCCAGGGATCGAACCCAGGTCTCCAGCACTGCAGGTGGATTCTTTACCAGCTGAATCACAAGGGAAGCCCAAGAATACAGGAGTGGGTAGCTTTCTCTTCTCCAGGGGATCTTCCTAACCCAGGGATCGAACCCAGGTCTTCAGCATTGCAGGCGGATTCTTTACCAGCTGAGCCACCAGGGAAGTCCACCCAGGCCACTTAGGTAATGTTTTTCTCCATCTCTTCCATTCTGTGCAGAGAAATAGTCACACCTTTCATAAAACTTTTGAGTTGTTTCCTGTTACCATTGATGGAAACGTCCTCCGCATGGCTCGCCTGGCCTGTGCCTGCTTCGCCTGCTGGGTGGTGGTTCCCCCAGGTCCCCAAGTCTCATCCTCAGTGCTCCCTAGCTCTCAGCACCTCTGCTAGTTCTGACCCCCTCCTCACCCTGGTGATTGCTTTCGCAGTTGTAAGGTTCTGCTTGTGTGTAGCCTCCTTGGGAAAAATCTCTGACTCTCAGCCGAGGGTGGGTCAACCGCTATGGACTCTCACATGCTCTGAGTCTTTCGTTTTAAAAAAAATTATTTATGTATTTTAATTGGAGGATAATTTACAATATTGTGATGGCTTTTGCCATACATCAACATGAATCGACCATAAATATACATGTGTCCCGTCCATCCTGAACGCCCCTACCACCTCCCTCCCCACCCCATCCCTCTGGGTTGTCCCAGAGCGCCGGCTTTGGGTGCGCTGCACCATGCATTGAACACGCGCTGGTCGTCTATTTCACATATGGTAATGGGCATGTTTCAGTGCCATTCTTCCCATGCAATTATATACTCATGTCAACATGCATCTGCCTCACCAGACCAAACCCTGCAAAGTCAGGGGACCATCTTTACCTCTCCCAAGTTTTACTCATGGTGTTAGACAGCATTGCCTGGGCTGGAGTGCCCATCGTGAGCTGGTGAGGAGGGTGGTGAGAGAGGTACTCACGGCCTGGGGCGAGTCAGCTCAGTGAATGCCTAGGAGGGAGGCGCTGTTGCAACCCACTTGGTTCAGACAAGGACACTGAAGCTTGGAGAAGGTAAGTAGTCAGTAAATGTGGACGGATATCAGTGGTGAAGCCCACTCAATCTGTCTCCACAGGTTGACTCCCCTGACTTTCTGACTGTGGTGCAATTCAAGACAAGAAACTCCCTCCCAGAACTTCCTCCTTGATTTTATGCCCTCTTTTCACAGGACTGCAGCCATATTTAGTTATGCTTTTAAGACTGAGCTCCATCCATCCCTCCATCCATCTACCCACCCATGGATCCTCCCTGTCTCTTTTCTTTCCATCTGTCTTTCCATCCATCCATCCATCCTCTCTCTAAACATTTTCAAAACCTAATACATTGTTTATTAATACTAGGTATTACTAATACTAGGTGTACTAGGTAATACTAATGGAAGGTGCCATGGTTAGTGCTGGAGCTGAGAAATAGTAGTTCCTGCGTAGACATATTTATACATAAATGTATAAAACTGTATATAAATATTAACCTCTCTATACCTATCTCTATACCAATCTAATTATGTATTTATCATCGTAGACCAGTTAATATCTATCTATCTATCTCTCTGTCTGTCTCTATCATTGATCTGTTTAGCATCTGAATACTCACACGCAGACCAGTAGTAGGAAGCATGACGGAAGTTTTAGCCAGTTATTATGGCCATCCAGAAGACTGAGGGTATTAAATGATTGGAGAAATGCGGGAGGGCAAAGCTTCTGGAGGAGCTAGCCTCTGGGTCTCGAAGGATATCCATGACTTTGGCAGAAAGATAAGCGGAGAAGAGTGCTGAAGTGGGGCCCCTATGGGTTTGTGCTCTGTGTGTGCATCCAGGTGTGAGCACGCGTGTGTGCATGTGTGTGTGTCCCATGTGTGCACACGTGTGCCCACACAAATGATGTCCCAGAGAACGTGTCAGTGGGCCGAGTTTTCATGCAGATTGGGATTTTGGAAGTCTGAGAAAGCTGCAGGGGGCAGGAGCCTGTACTGGGGACGACTACCCAGTTAAGGCTGACGGAGCCCTGGACAGTCACGTGCAGCCCAGAGGCCCCCTCGCTGCAGACCCTGAGGCATGCGAACCCCTGCAGAGTTCGACCACAGCAGGTGGTCCACCTCAGTGCCCCCCACCCTGTCCTCACATGTGGCTGATGCCCTGGACTTGGAGTCAGTGGTCCCCTAACCCCGCTGACCCTCACTCTCCTCTTTGGTAAACTGGGATCGAGAAGTACCCGCCTTTGAAGCCGGCAGAGAAATGCCTCGTGGTTTCTGGCTTAGGTGGGGCTGGTGTCCTCACTGAGTGGTCGTAGGGACATGGGCTCTGGGCCCCTGGCTCCCTGGCAGACTAGCTGCGTGGCGCTGACTGAGACAGGCAACCTCTCTGGGCCTTGGCTGCCCGCCAGGTGTAGGGAGGAAGACCCCTGCCCAGCGTGGGGCTCGAGGGTGAGGCAGCCGCCCACGCTGGTCCTCGGGCTGCCGCCTGCCACCCAGTGAGCGTGGCATCGGCACTGCCGTGATGCTTCCCTGGGAGCAAAGTCTGGCTTCACAGATTGACTTGTGGACCAGCGGCCAGACCTAGAAAACCCTGCCCTGTGATCTTCTTGCTTCCAGTATGATGATGTTTCAGTCTTTTTTTTTTCCTGGTTGCAGATAATTTCTGTGTATTTTATTTACATAGCATCTATCAGTTGATTCTGGTGTGCTGAGACAAGTGAGCTTTTTTTAGTTCTATAACAGTAGTTTTGTTCTAAGCCGTGGAGAAAGTGAGACTGACTCTGACGGTGAGACCAGTCTGACCCTGCAGGCTCATGCTGGCCTGCCACCCTTGGGGATGCCTTGCCTGTCCAGCCTTGGGCGCCTTTCAAGTTCAAAGCCATCTGCGTTCCTATTTATCTCAGGAAAGGCACTTCAGGAGTGTCTCCCTGGAAAGTGGGGTATTTGAGTCACTGTTTTCCCTGTGGTTGTGCCTCCAAGTGGCCGGGTCATGCTCCTGCCAGAAGTGACTGTCCCTGGAACAAGACCTGGGTGTCTTCCTTCAAGAATGAATGCAGGATCTCACTGCTGCTGCTGCTGCTGCTAAGCCGCTTCAGTCGTGTCCGATTCTGTGCAACCCCATAGACGGCAGCCCACCAGGCTCCTCCATCCCCGGGATTCTCCAGGCAAGAACACTGGAGTGGGTTGGTCTCACTACCCAGAGCCAAACCCAAGGAAGGCAACTTATTACTTCTGCTTTTCTTTTAATTTTTATTATTTTTTAACACCAAAGACATTTTGTATTGGGGTATAGCCAATTAACAATCTTATAATAGTTTTAGGTGAACAGTGAAGGGACCCAGCCATACATATACATGCATCCATCCTCCCTCAAACCCTTATCCCATCCATACTTCTGCTTTTAATAAAAACATATATCTTTTGGAATCTGGCCTCAGGTGTAGCATTATTTCAGGACTTAAGAAAAAACTGGGGGCAGACCACACACCCTGGAATGAGTTACAATGGAATCTGATGTACAGAGTGCAATTAAATGGCTTGTATGAGGCTTTAAAGTTAGGAGATCTTTTCCTTTGATTACATAATTGTTTATCCGCTGTATCCAGCATAAATATGAGCTGCCACTCCATGACCTGGGGAGAGAAATCCCATTTGATCTCTTTTTATGCAGCATGTTCATTTTCACAGGGAGATTCAATTATTCCCTCACTTATGAGGCTATAAATGAGTTTGCTGGGCTGGTTCCTGACACCAGCACTCGCTCTCATCATTATTCAGATGAGTTTTCACTTTTCTAAACTGGTCTTCTGCCTACTGCTCTTGGAGCCTGGCCAGCACTGGGGAAGAGGATTAAATAATCCTTCCCTCACCACTTCCTACATGTTGTGCTATTTTGTTCTCTCCCAAATGTCATCCTCTGCTCACATGCACGTTTTCCATGGGCGAGGCTCTCAGATGTCTCTGTGGCTGGTCGCTCTATGGACGGCGGGGCTGTGTAAGGACCCGCCGAGCGGAAGGTCCTCTGTGCAGAGGCTGAGCTGGGGCCCTGAGCTGATCCCATCCCAGGAGTGCAGAAATCGCTGTTTGTCCACACACAGACCCATTTGCTCTGTTGGGAGCAGAGGCAGAGAGAATCAGTGGGAATAAATTCCAAGGTGTGCCTGCTAAGTCAGTTGTGTCTGAACTCTTTCTGACCCCGTGGACTGTAGCCTGTCAGACTCCTCTGTCCATGGGATTCTCCAGGCAAGAATACTGGAGTGGGCTGCCATATCCTTCTCCAGGGGATCTTCCTGACCCAGGGATCGAACCCCCGTTTCTTATATCTACCTGCATTGGTAGGCAGGTTCTTTACCACTAGCACCACTTGGGAAGCCCTAAATTCCGAGGACAGGAAGACAAAATAAGTACAGTGAGCAATACAGTGAGCGGGCGGTTCCGCCAGTTGCCAGGGCCCTCGGATGTGACTGGTTCTGCGGGTTCTTCCTTCACTGTCATGATGGTCTTGCCCGGACATACTCGAGATTCCACCTTGAAGATCGGGCTCAGGGGGCGGGGGCCGCTGTCTCTTGAGTTTTAGGTGTGAGGTGTGATGAGCACAAACTGTTCCTTCCTGCATGGCTCAGGGGTAAAGAACCTGCCCGCCAATGCCTGAGACGCAGGCTAGATCCCTGGGTTGGGAAGATCCCCTGGAGGAGGAAATGGCAAACCTCTCCAGTATTCTTGCCGTGGAAATCCCACAGACCGAGGAGCCTGGGGGGCTACAGTGCATGGGGTCTCAGAGAGGACATGGGGACACGACTGAGTGACTCACACACACACACCCCTTCCTGCCTGTGGATCCTGGGAGGAGGGTTCAGTGCAAGGAGGAGGATGAGGGGGAGGAGTGTAAGGAGGGCGGCTGGGCATGCGCCTGTCCTCCCCCACCGACGGAGACTCTTCTCACCTCCAGTGTCTCCGTTTGGTTGGAGCGTCGCCAGGCAGAGTCCCGCCCCTCAGACACCTCCCGGAATCTCCAACTGGCTCACTGCCAAGTCACGTGGGTCGTGAACCAGCCTTGGTCCAGCGCCTCTGCTGGGGTGTCTTTCCGCGGCTCTCCTCTCCTCACTGGCGTTTTCCCTTTCTTTAGCGAGAGGAGCTCTGCCCAGAGTCTGCCTTTCTTGTTGCTCACCTGGATCCTAGCTTGAGCTGCTCATCCTTGCTGGGAGAGCTCTGAACTCTTTGCCTGGAGGAGCCCTGATCCACCAGCTGTACCCGAGTCTCTCTGGGTGATGTCCAGGCCAGCAAGGGCTCAGGATGGGTCCCAGGTGGCCAGAGTCTCTGCAGGTGATGCCCAGGCCGGCGTGGGTTCGGGACAGGTGCCAGGTGCTGCATCCTGCAGCCCAGATTCTGAACGGGAACCTAACCCTTGGCTTCTCGCATCCTGAGGATTGAAAGAAGCGTTAAGTAGGTCGGGGACTTTTGTAAATACAAACAACCCCATGCAGAAGCTGCAAAACTCTGTGTAAGGGTGACAGCGAATCTGTGAGCGTTGCCTGAGGGAGCCCCGAGGAAGGGACTCACAGCTCACTGGCAGCAGGCGGGGGTGGGGGGCGCCCAGCGGATGGGCCTTGGGGGAGTTGGTGATAGACAGGGAGGTCTGGCGTGTTGCAGTGCGTGGGGTCGCAAAGAGTTGGACAGGACTGAGCGACTGAACTGAACGGAACTAGGGGCCTTCCCGGGGAGAGGCGGTGGGGCGGGGGAGCAGGCAGGTGGGAGCAGTCAGGCGCAGGCAGAGTCAGGTGATGTGACCGGGCAGAGCCTCGGTGGGAGAGAGGCATCCAGAGCAGGAGGCGGCCCAGGCTGTGTCCACGCCAAGTGCCAGGCTCAGGCCTGCGTCCTCAGACCAGAGGCCCGTGGAGGCTTTCACGCTGGTGCCAGTGGTCAGTTCTGAGCACTAAAGTCACACGCTTTGTACAACGTGGCCATCCATCCATTTGTGACATCCCCAGACATCTCCAGTCACTGACAAACATCCCCCAGCTGCGGGCAAAGTGGCCCTGTTTAGGACACTATTCGAGTCCAGAGTTTTCGCCAGGAGTGAGTCATCCCCTTGGGAGCGGTGGGGTGATGCCCTGCCCCTGGTCCCTGGGGGAGGGTGGGAGTCTGTCCCCGCGTTCGGACAGATAATGGACGGGCTTTTCTGCTGCTGCCCTTGGGGGACAAGAGCCAGGTGTGGAGCGTGGTGCGGGGAGCGTGGTGCAGGGAGCGTGGTGTGGAGCCTTATGTGGGGTTTACACTGGGACTGTGTCCTCAGGAGACCCTGGGACTGGGGTGAACGCCCCAGCGAGCCTCACTGTAGTGTGGACCTTGGTGTATTCTGCACCCGAGGGTCTCAGTGAGCCAGGCTGTGGTCCCAGTGCTGAAGGTGCCTTAGAGGAATGTGTCTGACCGACACTGACCTCTCCAAGTTGGAGGAACCTGTGGGAGTTTAGCCACTTTCACTGTCTGCGATTCCAGGGCCCCGGGACCACCCTGACGTTTGCCTGATTAATGATTCGGGGACACACGCCTGTGAGTGCAGAGTGGGGAGGCTTGGGATGTAATTAAGCGCACATCTGTCTTGGATGTATGCCCAGATGCTCTGCGATGGGTGAATCCGAAAATCAATACCAACAGCAGAAGACAGATAGGGTAGCACTAATGAGCTCCATAATCATTGCTTGTGAGACAAAACCCAGCTTCGCAGGATTCCCGGGGGTCATGTGCCCGTGGGATGCCCAGGAGCCAGGGCGTGCGAATCCGTGGGGAATGAGCCAGAGTCGCCGGCTGGGACCCTCGCCCAGTCACCCGGGTATGGGGCGCTGCTGAGCCCAGAGCCCGGGGGAGAGAGCAGACCGCCCCAGGGAGAGGAAGGCAGGCCTGGCCTCCCCCCAGCTCGGTTCTCTCCCTACAGAGGCCACCTGACTTCTCTGAGTCCCTGTTTCCTCTTCTCCCATGAATCGCGCATCCCTGATGGTTGTGGAGGTGAGGTGCGTGTGGAAAGCACTCTGTGAGCTGTGCTGGGCTCCCCAGACAGCGGCCACCGTGCTGGCATTGGCTGCTCCCGGGTCAGGGAGGAAGAGGCAGGCGGTTCTTCACAGTGGGCAGCCCTCCCTGGGGACTAGGGTGGGGTCCGTCTACAAGCTAGGAGCCCTGCGATGTTCTGGGCATAAGGGATGAGGTGTGGGCGCAGGAGCCTCCCCAGATGAGAGGTTGGGGGGCGGGGGGAGGGGTGGGTCTGGAAGGGTCAGAGAAACCTCACCACCCATTCTGTGTCTGCGCTGCTGCACTGGGACCAGTCAGAGCAGGTGGGAAAGTGTCGGGGCGTGCCGGGCTGGAGCCCACACGCGGCATTTGCAGAAACTCCTGCGAGTCCGTGAGGCGCCCTGGGCCTCTACGGGCCTCCACCAAGCAATTGCTCAGATCTGCGCTGTGAGCAGGGTCCTTGGGCAGGAAGTCCAGCTGGACCTAGGGCTGGAGGGAGAGCGGGGACCCTCTGGGGCCGCAGAGCATCTCTGCAACGTCTGCCTTTGGGCCGCACTTGGCACCTCCTTCCCCCTCCTCCATACAAGTTCCCCATCCTCTCTCTTTGCTATTGTGACAAAGTGATAAAGCAGACATTTCTCCACTGTAACCATTTTAAATTGATAGCGCAGGGGCGTCAGCTACATTCACACTGCTGCTGTGCAACCAGTGCCTCTGTTTCCAAAACTTTCTTTTTTCAGCACTGCAAAGAGAGCAGCTAACCAGGAAGCAGTGACTCCCGCACCCCCTGCACCCCCCTCCATCCCCCTGCCCTCGCGGTAACCTTGAGTCCACATCTGTCTCCACGAACTAGCCAATTCTAGTTTTTTCGGCAAGCAGAATCCTACACGTTAAAAGATGTTTGCTCCTTGAAAGAAAAGCTATGACCAACCTAGACAGCATATTAAAAAGCAGAGACATTACTTTCAAAGGTACGTCTAGTCAAGGCTATGGTTTCTCCAGTAGTCATGTATGGATGTGAGAGTTGGACCATAAAGAAATCTGAGCACCAAAGAATTGATGCTTTTGAACTGTGGTGTTGGAGAAGACTCTTGAGAGTCCCTTGGACTGCAAGGAGATTCAACCAGTCCGTTCTAAAGGAAATCAGGCCTGAATATTCATTGGAAGGACTGATGTTGAAGCTGAAACTCCAATACTTTGACCACCTGATATTAAACTGACTCATTGGAAAAGACCCTGATGCTGAGACAGATTGAAGGAGGGAATAGAAGGGAACGACAGAGGATGAGATGGTTGGATGGCATCACCGACTCAATGGACACGGGTTTGGGTGGACTCTGGGAGTTGGTGATTGACAGGGAGGCCTGGCGTGCTGCAGTCCACAGGGTCACACAGAGTGGGACATGGCTGAGCGACTGAACTGAGCTGAGAATCCTGCGCTGAGTGACCCTCCTGCCTGGCTTGTGTCACTTGGTGTGTTGTTTCAAGGCTCATCCATCTTGTTGCCTTTTCCAGTTCTTCCTTCTTTTTTGTGACTGCAGAACATTCCATTGTGTGGACAGAGTGTGTTGTTTACCCATTAGCGTGTGACGGACACTTGGGTTGTCTCCACTGTTGGGCTGCTGAGACTCATTCTGAGACAATCATTGGGATACAGGGAGCAGAGTCCCTGCGGCAGTTCTCTGGGGTCCCTGCCCGGGGGTGCAGATGCTGCGGCGTTTGCTGATCACGAGGTTAGTGTTTGGATCTGCTGCTCTTTCCTTGGCTCCTCCAGCCTGGAGCCTCCAGAGGAGAGGCTTCATGGGGAGGGTGGTCCTGGCCACATGGGCCAGGGCAGGGCTTACTGATGGCACTGTCTACCCAGGTCCTGATCCAGTTGGCGCCTCGCAGCTCGTGAAGGGGTGGCTGCCCAATAAGCCACGAGACTAGCTCCTCTGGACTTCAGGCCAGAGATGACGGAGGCAGGGCACTGCAGACAAAGACCACAGAGGTGCTGAGACACAGGCTTACCTTGATCCTTAGTGGCTCTCAGATGGGGTCCCACAGTTCAAGTGGCATCCTCTGCCTCTCAGAGGAGGCTGATGGGCCCCCGGGGGATGGTGCTTCATTCCAGGATCATCTCCATTTAAATGGCGATGTCCCCTTCCCGGGCCCAGCAGGACACAGGCCAGCCTGAGGCTGAGGAGCCCCTGGATGGGTGGTGATCAATCTGGTCAAAGGGAGGGGGGCAGATGAGCCTAAAAGTGGAGACACCACACAGTAGCCTGGGAACAAGCCGAGGGCGGGTGACACGTTGGGAATCCATCTCCCGCAGGGGCCTCCCTGTCCGCCTGCGGGTCCTTATTGCTCTGCATATTTTCTACTAAACCCTATCCCAGTGCAGACTTGAGTCTCTTGTCCCTGCAGACTGAGGGAGTCTAATCAAACCATGCACAGCCCCGGCACACTCCGGCACACGCTCACACGCACATGTACACACCCTGTCACCTCTGAACTTGCTGGATCACCAGGCTGTGATCAGCCAGCCCTGCCCTTCAACACCTCAGCCCTGACTCATGCGGCCTCTCGGCAGCTGCTCCTGTAAATTACTCCTGTGCTTGTCTCATCATCAGGTCGTAGGCCTGCATGACACGCACTGAAGGAACAGGCGTCAAAATCATGCTGAAAACTTAGGCTGCAGAGAGTGCCAAACTGGGGAATAAAAGCAAAACTCACAAAAGTCGAATTAGAAAATCTGGACAGTTGCTTTCAGTTATCTCTGGACTGAGATGGGGAGGTGTAAATAAAATGTGGATAATGGAGTCAGTTATTTGTTCAAAATAACTGGTAATCCAGTATTTGTTCCCAAACGCTCAGTGTTTATCTGTCATTGGTGGTGATTTAGTCACTAAATCGTGTCTGACTCTTTGCGACCCCATGGACTGTAGCCCGCTAGGCTCCTCTGTCCATGGGATTCTCCAGGCAAGAATACTGGAGTGGGTAGTCATTTCCTTCTCCAGGGGATCTTCCCGACACAGAGATCAAACCCGGTCTCCTGCATTGCAGGCAGGTGATTTACCAACTGAGCTATGAGGGAAGCCCTTATCTGTCATTATATGTTTGTTAAAACCCAAAGAATGGTGACACAAAGAATGAGCCCTAACGCTAACTACAGACTTGGGTTGATAGTATTGTGTCAGTGGTGGCTTGTCCACTGTGAAAAGTGTGCTACCCTGGGCAGGATGCTGGTGGCGGGGTAGTGTGCGTATACATTGGTCCAGGTGGTATGTGGGACCTCTCTGTGCCTTTTCCTCAATTTTGCTGTGAACCTAAAATCACTCCAAAACTTATTAATATCAAATTTAGTAATATTAAAAAAAGGAAACTGTATCTTCCTTCCCACTCCCTTTTAAATGTATGGCTCAGAGATTAAACAGTGGTATTAAATGATGGCAGATATTAAGAGATGCTGTGAAGGCTTCACTGGGGATGAGATTCCATGCCCATCATTGCAATCCCGCTGGCCGGGCAAGCCCCTGGCACTGTGTGCTCTGTGCTCAGTTATGCTCACTGTGACCCCATGGACCGTAGCCTGCCAGGCTCCTCTGTCCATGGGGTTTCCCTTGTGAGAATACAAGAGTGGTTTGCCATTTCCTTCTGCAGAGGATCTTCCTGACCCAGGGATCGAACCCACGTGTCCTGTGTTGCAGGCAGATTCTTTACCGTCTGAGCCACCAGGGAGGCCCTGGTGTTCTGAGACTCTGGCTTATGATACAGGTGGTCTCAGCCTCAGTGGGCTCAAAGGTCTAAGGTCCCCATATGCTCTGGTCCAGTATTTTATCATCTGGATTTGTAACCCAATCCAAGTTTGGCTGGCTGTTCACTGGCTCATATACCAATATCGAGAGGCAAAGTATCAGTAGAAAAGAAAGTTCTTTTAATCAGCAAAGCCAGCAATCTGGGAGGATGGTGGCCTCATGTCCAGAGACCAACTCCAAAGATTCTGCTCAGCCAGGATACATTTTAAAGGGAAAATTGGACGGAAAAGAACCCCAGTGAATCATGGAGGCAGGGGAGTGGGTTCTGCCTCCTCTACTGCGTGCAGACTGGCCAGCTCTCTCTTCAGAGAGAGATCTTGCCCGAGTGATCTGCCTGCAGGATCGCTTAGGGGGACTATGGAAGTGGAGAGCTGGCCTTCTTTTTATCCAGGAAAAAAATCAACAGTTTGGACAATGCATGGTGTGCATTCAGGAGAGCGTAATTCAGCAGTTTCAGTTGTCTAGTGATCACATGCCTAGAGTTAAGTTTTTTTTTTTTTTTTTAAAGGTTAGAGGCATTTTGGCTAAGATCAAGTAGTATGGGGGCTTCCCAGGTGGCACAGTGGTAAAGAATCTGCCTACCAATGCAAGAGATGCAGGTTCCAGCCCTGGGTCTGGAAAATCTCCTGCAGAGAGAAATGGCAAACCACTCCAGTATTCTTGCCTGGGAAATCCATGGATAGAGGAGCCTGGCAGGCTGCAGTCCATGGGGTTGCAAAGAGTTGGACACAACTCAGCAACTGAGCACAAGGGCAGAGGGGACAGAAATAGTCAAACAGGAAAGGGACAAAGCAGCTGCTCTCATATCACTGAAATCTGGCTCCTTCATCACGGGAGCCAGAGAGAGGAGGGTGACACCTGAGCCCAGGTTCTGGGGTCAAGACTGTCTTCTGCATTTTCCGCTGTGCATCCTGGATAAAGTTGCATCCTCTCTCTCCCAGCCTCAGCTTCCACAATTTTGAACTGGGCTTAATAACACTCATTTCATGGTTATTGTGAGGATTATTCAGAAGATACAAAGATATGCCTTTCTGGACCATCAGCACTATTTTTCTTGAGTTTCTGCACTGTACATGCTCAGAATGAGGGTGGAGGGAATTCTCAGGCCTCAGATGTGACCGTCTGATTTCACGTGGACCTTAACCTGGATCGTGGCCTCTTTCAGGATGTCCTTGAACCGCTGGAGAGATGGCTGGGAAGTTTTAGCACATTCTTAAAATAATCGCTGAAGTGTCAGGCGCGTTTTCAGGATATGTTGCTGTGCCCCCGTTTAGACATTCTCCAATACTCTGTTACTGGCACCAAACTCAGCTTTAGATCTGGCCATTAGATTTAGCGCTGGTGATGTTAGTGGGCCTCCCACCCCAGCCCATGTCCCCAGCAGCCTCCTGGGGTAGCATGGGGAGTTCAGAGGCTCTCAGCCACTCTGTGCTGGGGAGCTGGTCCTGCTTGATTAAGGAATGTCTCCATTTCAGCCCACTTTTTAGCTTATTATTTGGTGGTGCTGGTTTAGTCGCTAAGTTGTGTTCAACTCTTGTGACCCCATGGACTGTAGCCCACCAGGCTCCTCTGTCTATGTGATTTTCCAGGCAAGAGTACTGGAGTGGGTTGCAGTTTCCTTCTCCAGGGGGATCTTCCCAACTCAGGGATCGAACCTGCGCCTCCTCCTTTGCAGGATGATTCTTAACCACTGAGCCACCCAGGAAGCCCCATGTTTGGATTGAACTAATTTTCCAATAACTAGATACAGATGACATGCCTCTGTCACCCAGATTGATTCACGGATGTCTTATTCCATTTCTGATCAGGGTGGCAGGTCATGAAACTCAGTCTGCAGGTGTGCAATAAACAGCATAATTAACTATCCAAAGTGAAGTTCATATCATTTCCTATAAAAATTCATTTGGATTTACAACAGCTGCTATTACTCTTCTGCAGCTGGCATGCTGCCTCAAATTCCACATCTAACTAGGCAGTGAGAGCATTTGAATCAGGTGGGTAGTTCATTATATTATGTAAGTATGAAGGCACTTTGGAAGAATATAAAAGGGCCATTAAAATGTATTAAATTCAAAAGGTTTAGGTGGCTTTTCTGTTTATTCAAATGCAGTAAATGATAGACTGAAATCGTAGTTGTTGGGGACTAAACATTTCCTCCCCTATGAGCACCTTCATATATTTGCTTTTAGCAAGTCACAGGACATCAATGACATATTTAAGAAAACATAAATTAAACCCAGATAGTTTATTTCTCTTTTGGTGTTTTGTATATTGCCTACAGAATGTGTGTATGTGTGTGTGTGTGTGTGTGTGTGTACATTTTGAATACACTCACTCTCCTACTTGGTTGGGCAAAATATATTATTAGTAGAAGGTTGTTCCTTACAGGAAAAGAAAAAATAGAGCACAGGAAGGCATTTCTTCAGTTTAGAAGGTTAGAACTTTAAAAAATATTTTATTTATTTATTTGGCTGGGCTGAGTCTTTGTTGCTGTGAGTGCGCTTTCTCGCCTTGCGGTGGAGCAGGGGCTGCTCTACAGTTGCCATGCACAGGCTTCCCATTGCAGCCGCTTCTCTTGTTATGAATCATGGACTCCAGGCAGTAAGTTCAGTAGCTGCAGAACGTGGGCTCAATAGATGCAGCGCATGGGCTTAGTTGCCCCCGGCGTGTGGAATTTTCCTGGACCAGGGATCAAACCTGTGTCCTCTGAATTGGCAGGCTGATTCTTAACCGCTATATCACCAGGGAAGTCCACGAGGGTTAGAATTTTTAATCTTTTTGTTTGTTTGTTCTTTGGTAGATCTGGAGAACTGGTAATGGAGGTACAGATACCTGGTGCAGATTTTAGATATTTCTCTCTCCCCACCTCCCTCATCTCTCCAACTTTCTCTCTGTTGAAACTACATAAGTTTGACAAAACTGCAAGCTCCTTGAAGGCAGGAACTAGCCTTAAGCGAGTGCTTTTGCTGTTGTTCAGCAGCTAGGTCATGTCCTACTCTTTGTGACCACATGGACTGCAGCACACCAGGCTTCCCTGTCCTTCACCATCTCAAGCTCAAACTTTGAGTTCAAACTTGCTCAAACTCATGTCCATTGAGTTGGTGATGCCATGCAATCGTCTCATCCTCTGTCACTTTCTTCTCCTCCTGCCTTCAATCTTTCCCAGCATCAGGGTCTTTTCCAAGGAGTCAGCTCTTTGCATCAGGTGGCCAAATTATTGGAGCTTCAGCATCAGTCCTTTCAGTGAATATTCAGGGTTGATTTCCTTTAGGATGGACTCTTTTGATCCAGGAGGAGCATAATAGATATTTTTTCATTTCAGGTTGCAGGAAGTTAGCTTTATTTTTTTTATTTAAATGTTCATTTTCCTTAGTTCCTTGGGACCAGCATTATAATGTTTGCTGCTTTTAAGTGGGGTTGGCATCCCTGGTACCCATAGGATCACAGGTCAATGGTATTTTAAAAATAAAACATGGCCTATTATTAGGCACGGCTTTGAATTAAAACATCTCCTTTGAGAGGGCACCTGGCTTTAGTTTTCTAGTTTCACGGGAGGGTAGGGACTGAAGAGGGGCCTGCCTGCCCTGCCTCACCTCATTAGCATCATGCCAGGGGCTTAGGCCTCCTCTAAATGCGAAATTGCCCTTTTACTTCAGTTTGCTCGTTTACTATGAAAGCAGACTATACAGGGCTCAGTGTTCTCAGTTCCTGCTGTTGACCGGTCATCAGGTTAATCCTTGGAAATGGAAATTGCTGTCCCCTGGCTTTCTAACTGCTGCTGCTGCTGCATCGCTTCGGTCGTGTCTGACTCTGTGCGACCCCATAGATGGCAGCCCACCAGGCTCCACTGTCCCTGGGATTCTCCAGGCAAGAACACTGGAGCGGGTTGCCATTTCCTTCTCCAATGCAGGAAAGTGAAAAGTGAAAGTGAAGTCGCTCAGTTGTGTCCGACTCTTCGCGACCCCATGGACTGCAGCCCACCAGGCTCCTCCGCCCATGGGATTCTCCAGGCAAGAGTCCTGGAGTGGGTTGCCATCACCTTCTCCAGGTTTTCTAACTGAATAGATGTAAAAGAGGAAAAGAGATACGGCTCTAGGAGAGGCTCCTTGGAGCCTGTGTGAGAGCTTTCCTGTTTCCCGGCCTCCCTTCTGATGCCAAACAGGGCCCTGAGGGGACTCCTGGGCACAGAGGCCTCTTTGTTCCTCATTTCTCATATGTGAGACTCCAGCCTCCATGACCTTTTCTGAGTTCCAAAGGGCAGAATCAGTTCAGTTCAGCTGCTCAGTCGTGTCCGACTCTTTGTGACCCTGTGAATCATAGCACGCCAGGCCTCCCTGTCCATCACCAACTCCCGAAGTCCACCCAAACCTATGTCCATTGAGTCAGTGATGCCATCCAACCATCCCATCCTCTGTGGACCCCTTCTCCTCCTTCCCTCAATTTTTCCCAGCATCAGGGTCTTTTCAAATGAGTCAGCTCTCTGCATCAAGTGGCCAAAGTATTGGAGTTTCAGGTTCAACATCAGTCCTTCCAATGAACACCCAGGACTGATCTCCTTTAGGATGGACTGGTTGGATCTCCTTGCAGTCCAACGGACTCTCAAGAGTCTTCTCCAACACCACAGTTCAAAAGCATCAATTCTTCAGCGCTCAGCTTTCTTCACAGTCCAACTCTCACATCCATACATGACTACTGGAAAACTATAGCCTTGACTAGACGGACCTTTGTTGCCAAAGTAATGTCTCTGCTTTTTAATATGCTGTCTAGGTTGGTCATAACTTTCCTTCCAAGGAGTAAGCGTCTTTTAATTCCATGGCTGCAATCACCATCTGCAGGGACTTTGGAGCCAGAAAAAATAAAGTCAGCCATTGTTTCCACTGTTTCCCCATCTATTTGCCATGAAGTTCTGGGACTGGATGCCATGATCTTAGTTTTCTGAATGTTGAGCTTTAATCCAACATTTTCACTCTCCTCTTTCACTTTCATCAAGAGGCTCTTTAGTTCTTCTTCACTTTGTGCCATAAGGGTGGTGTTATCTGCATATCTGAATAGTTACTAATCAAAGAAGGAGCATCCAGGAAACCACCTGAGGCGAGATTAAGGGGGCCAGGGAAGCTCATCAAGTTTAGGAGACCCAACCACCAAAGACCCTGTGCACACCCTACTCTTGATTGAAGGCACGAGGAGAAGGGGGCAGCAGAGGATGAGATGGTTGGATGGCATCATCAACTCAAATGACATGAGTCTGAGCAAACTCCGGGAGATAGTGAAGGACAGGGAAGCCTGGTGTGCTGCAGTCCATGGGGTTGAAAAGAGTAGGACCTGATTTAGTGACCGAACAACAATAACAAAGAAGATTTGTGTTTGTAAGGGAAATCTCCGTTTGTAAAGATGTCTCCTACTCTGTACCAGAAAGAGAGAGTGTTAGTTGCTCAGTCCCATCTGATTTTTTGTGACCCCATGGACTCTAGCCCACCAGGAAAGAAAAGGATATCTCTCAATCCTGAGAGACTCTGGTCCATGCTGGAGACATGGCCTTAAATTGCATAGCAAACCTTCCCCTCATTTCCCATAGTTTCCTGGCCACCCTCCCTCACATCCTTTCTTTGGTTTAGCTGAGATGTCAAGGAGTCCAAGTTCTAGCCACCTCTTTGAGTTACTCTTCCTGGAGTTTCTCCCATGTTTATGTGACAGATAGATGCTAATAAATGCCAGCTTATTTCCTCTTGTTCATCTGTCTGTTATCACAAGGATCCCAGCTAAGAAACTGGGAGAAGAGAAAAGGTTTTTTCCTTTCCTACATAGGAAACCCCAGTCATAATCACGTGTTCACATGTTTTTATCTGCCGGCTGCTTTCCATCTGTGCTTAGGACCTTCAATTGCACCTGCTGGACTCTTACACTATAATCAAGATTTTTCTTTTCTGTTAAGCGCTTAAATTACACAAATAATGTTCGTTGGAGAAAATTCAGATAAATTAAAAATATTCACTCAGTAACCCACCCACAAATCAGAGAAAACTCCCAAGTTTCTAGACACTTCAGGCTTTATAGTTCTCTTTCTGACCATCAATTCAGAAACGAAACTGGATCGTGTTATAAATACTTTTCTGGATTCTGCTCGTCTTAGTTAGTAGATCATACACATCTCTTCCTATCAGTGGTTGTTGAATAAAAATAGCATTACATGCCTTCTGTTTTTCATAATTTACTCAACTAATTGCTAATTGTTGGACATTTAGGTTGCTTATGCATTTTCTTTCTATAAACAGCATGATAAATATCCCATCTATGTTCTTTGTTTATTATGCAATAATTTGCCTAGGATGAATTTTTAGAAGTGGAATTTTAGGGCCAAAATTGTTGTATATGATTAATGCCTTTGCTAAACTGCCTTAAAAAAATCTAACAATTTGTATTCTGTATATTTTCTTGCTAACTTGATAGATAATTATAGCATTTTATTGGTTTTGGTGTGTACTTTTTACTAGTGAAGAACGTTTTTTCATATATTCATTGGAAATTCTTTTACAATTAGTTTATTCTTTACCTATGATTTTTCAGGACGCCATCTATATTATTTATTTCTAATCTAAAAAATACATTAAGCATATCGATCATTTGTATAGAATATCTTCTGTAAACTTTTTCCAGTTTGCATTTTGAATTTCAACTATATGGATTTTATGCAAAGGGGTTATACTTTAACTTTTTTGAAAATATGTTTTAGATATTTAAGCTTTTGGTCTTTTTTCTTTATAGGCTCTAGCTTTTGTGTCAGAATTAAAGTGACTTTTCTACATACTTATCAGAATACTTACCTATATTTTCTCCTAGGAATTGTATGGTTTTATGTTTTATGATGAAAATTTTAACCAACCTAAGAAAAAAGAATTAAAGTTTCCCCATACTGGTTCCCAGTTCATTGGAAAATCAGTCCTTTCCTGTTTACTGAAAAATCGGCCCCCCGCTTCCTGCCCTAAGTCAACCATTCGCCCAGCAGCAGGCACGTGGCGTCTGTTCCAAGCCAGACGAAAGATGCTGGTCCTCCCTCAGGAGCAAACAGCTTAAACTGGGCTTTTGAGGCCCCTTGTTTGAGGCCTCAGCATCTCAGCCTCCCTTCTGATTTTTATTTTTTAGTGTGCTTGGCACTTAAGACACTTATGTCTTTACTCGGCTGTGTCCGGTCGTAGCTGCAGCACCTGAGGTCTTCATTGCGTCCTGTGGGACCTTTCCTTGCGCACACAGGGTCTCTGGTGGTGGTGGGTGGGCTTAGTTGCTCCGTGGCACATGGGATCCTGCCTGGGCATCCAACCCCTGTCCCCTGCATTGCAAGGCCGATCCTTAACCACTGGGCCACTGGGGAAGTCCCCTCCCTTCTGATCTGAGGCCATTCTATCCAATGTGGGGAGCCCACTGTGGACGCTCTCCTGGAGCCCTGGTCTCTGTCTTCTTCCCCTCTAATTCTTCCTTCTGTTCCCCCTCCCTTCCTAGCTGCCCTTTTATGAGAGTTAAAAAGCTCACTACCGTGGAGAAATAACCAAGAATCACACAGACCACAGTCCAAGGAAATGGGGGGACCTTATAGCAGGGGTCCCCGACCTCTGTCCCAGCATCCCCCTGAGAACCCAAGCTCTCCTTTGTACCTCTTTTATATCAGCCAGGCCCTAAACAGTTTTGATTCAGCCTTTAGAGGACACCAAGACAGGTCATGGGGCACCTTGGAAACCACCCTGGATGAGGTGGCAGCAAGGGCCCTTGCCCTTTCCAACAAGGAGCCGCTATAGGCATTTTCTCAAATCCCAATCCTTATATGGGAGCTCGGTTCCGTTTATTCACTCAACAGATGTTGACTGATCCACTGCCGAGTGTCTAGGGGTTGGAAACAGAGGAGACAGTGAACCCTGGGGATAGGAAGAGCTGTTTATGATCTATGACCTTGTCTCTTTCATCTTCTTTGTATCAGATAATGAGGTATACCCCTGTCCTGCTGCTCTCTCCTCTTCCCCCCTCTGGGTTATGCCTCCCCTGAGGTCAGGCACCATGTCTTATCCACCTCTGGTTTGCCCACTTCATGGAGCATGCACCAGAGGTTCAGTGTTCCTCTTGAATTAAAATCATTGAATAATGCGGCCTCAGTGATGAATTCTGTCTTTGTTCTGAAACCCAACTTGTAGGAGCATCTGAGGAGAGAGGTGTTTAACAACCACTCCTCATTTACTGTGAAAAAAACACTTGAAAGTGATACTTCTCAATCTTGGCACTGCCATTCAGGGCCAGATGATTCTTGGTTGTTGGAAGATGGTCCTTGTGGGTTTCTGGATGTCCAGGAACCTTCCTGGCCTCTGTCCACTAGGAACCACTAGTGTTCACCTGCCCTGATGTGATAACCAGAAACATCTCCAGACATCACTATTTATCCCTTGTTATTCAGTTACTTAAGTTGTGTCTGACTCTTTTCGACCCCATGGACTGCAAAGTGTCAGACTTCCCTGTCTTTCACTATTTCCCAGAATTTACTCAAACTCGTGTCCATTGAGTTGGTGATGCCATCCAACCATCTCATCCTCTGTCGCTCACTTCTCCTCCTGCCTTCAGTCTTTTCAAATGAGTCAGTTCTTCACATCAGGTGGCCAAATTATTGGAGCTTCAGTTTCAGCATCAGTCCTTCCAATGAATATTCAGGACTGATTTCCTTTGGGATGGACTGGTTGGATCTCCTTGCAGTTCAAGGGACTCTCAAGAATCTTCCCCAGCACCACAGTTTGCAAGCATCAATTCTTTGGTGCTCAGCTTTCTTTATGGTCCAACTTTCACATTCATACATGACCACTTAGGAGCCAAAATCACTTTGGTTGAGAACCACTATCTTAAAGATTTGTGGTGGATTTAGTATGGCCACAGGGGCTTTGACTGTGAGAGAGTCTATGTCCCCTGACATCTGGGTGGGCTCTATGACCGCTTTAACTGAAAGTATATGACAAATGGTGCCAAGCCAGCGTCTGAGCCCAGGTCTAGGGGAGCATGGACTCTGGAACTCTTGGAGCCCTTGACCAACATGTCAGAAATCTGATTGCCCTGAGACAATCCGGCTGTGACAGTCCTGGGGGTGTGGAGAGATTCTGGAAGCTGTGTGTGTGAGAAAAAGTGTGAGAGATGGAGGGAGGAAGGGCGGGGGGAGAGACAGAGGAGAGACACACCCACCGAGGAACACTAAGGCGCCACGTTGGACAGGAACCCCCAGCCTCACTGCCTCACATCGTGTGGGTCAGGGAGACACTGCCTAGTTTTGGGGTGGTTTGTGCACAGCAGCGGAGAGCTAGAGCAACATTCTGACGTAAAGTAAAGCAGTTCAGTCACGGGCTGTTTTTTGTTTGTTCACTTGGCTGGGCTGGGTCTTCGCTGCTGTGCTCAGGCTTCTCTCTAGTCACGGCGGGGCTGCTCTCTGGTTGCGATGCGCGCTGGCTCCCGCACGTGTGGCGGGAGGACTCGGTAGACGCGGCTCCCGGGCTCTAGGGCACAGGCTCAGTAGCTGTGGCCCATGGCTCGGTTGCTCCGCGGCACATGGGATCTCCCCGGACCAGGGATCAAACCCGTGTTTCCTGCATTGTCAGGAGGATTCTTTACCACTGAGCTACGGAGCCCCAGTCTTTGACTGTTTACCACATATGCGCCACTGATTTAGTTCTCAGCATAATTTCTATAAGCAAAGAGCATACCGACGTTAGGAACCTCTTGTGACCCTACTGTTACTCCTGTTTCTAACACACGGTCCTCATGTCACTGTTATCCTCCTCTTCGGTTGATGGTATTTGAAATGGAGAAGGGTGACGTGCTTTCTCCTTCCTATTAATATTATTTAGTTTTTAAGATCAAAAGTACTTGATCATTAGCTAATTCATTTAACAGCCTTCTAAAATAGGCAAATTATATCCTTCTCAACTGGCACTTGATAATAATAGAATAAACCACAAGAGAACGTTTTTTTAAATTCTATTCTCATACAGATATAGTTAGAGCAAAAGACCTATTTGTTAAGGGAATTATTTTGCTCTAAGTCACTAAGTACATATAATTAGTGGAAAATACCAAATGACAAGAAGTATGAAACTAGGGTTTTTCAAATGCTACTTTCATTTTAAAAAATATTTTCCCTCTACGCTGATTAATTATACTGTGAAAGCATGTCCTTTTGTACTTGAGGTGTCTGTGATAACCTAGCAAGATAAATGATAAATAAATCAAGATGAAAGTCCCTTTAAGACTGTGGTGTAAGTGATGTGGTGTGACCTGGATGTGGGACCTCAGCCACTGTCTGTGGGTCTCAGCTTCTTTTTCTGGAGAACAGTGGAGTTGGTTCCTGATGTGTATAACTTTACAATTTTAGGTTGAGATATTTTCAATTTTCAGCAAATATACACGCCATTGAAACTTGTTTCAGTAATGAAAATAAATAGGGAAAGTAAGGAGTTTTTCTTACTAGAAAAAACTCTTGCAATTTACTTATTTATTATATTTTTGCTGTAGTTTAATCACTAAGTCATATCTGACTCTTTTGTGACCCCATGGAATGGACTGTAGCCCTCCAGGCTCCTCTGTCTGTAGGATTTCCCAAGCAAGAGTTCCAAAGTGAGTTGCCATGCCCTCCTCCAGGGGATCTTCCCGAAACAGGGATCAAACCCACGTCTCCTGCGTTGGCAGGCAGATTCTTCACCATTGAGCCACTTGGGAATCTCTATTGACTATATGCCAGTAAGTTTTCCACCTTCTCCCATTTAATTCAGTATTGTTGTTTTCATCATCCCTATTTTATAAATGAAGAAATAGGCTCTGAGAAGTTAAGTCATTTGTTCAAAGGTACAGAGTTGAATGGAAACCTATAGTTTGGATCCTGTTTCTTTGGACTCTGAATCCAATGGTCATTTCAATCTTCCCCTCCCTTAAGCTCCTCAGAGGATAATTTTTTTTTTTTAAAAATAACAAAATCTCGTGGAGAGTGAAAATGTTACTCACATGACATATGGGCTGAGGTTCAACATGGGGTGGGTGCAGTATTCCAGCTCCGGGAAGCGTGTGTGTGCAGGTCAGCTAAGATGAGAGAAGTCAGTCTGCATGTTCCTACTAGTGAAGACATAGCAGCTAAAGGATCAGATTGCTGGGTTCAGGGCTAGCACTGAAGCTGATTGGCTGTTTCACTTGTTTGGCATCCCAGCTCCGCGGTGCCTCTGAACTGAGACCCTCACAGGAGGCTGGAGGGTTGGGCTAAGAGCCAGTCTCAGGTGTGATGCTCTAAAATCTGGGAACTTCAAGGAACTCTCAAGTTCAGACTTCAGCGTGATTCTAATTCACCTCCTCTGTGCTGGGAGACCAGGCATCAGCGATTTACAATACTCGTTTTCAAAACGTAAACCATTACTTTGGGGGTGAGGCAGGCTCTTCCCTTTTTCCAGTGGGTGGAATCCATGCAATAACTGTGTTTACTGCCAGGCTTGTCTTCTCTGGCTTCCCTGGTGGCTCAGGTAGTAAAGAATCTGCCTGCAATGCTGGAGACCTGGATTCGATCCCTGGGTTGGGAAGATTCCTTGGAGGAGGGCACGGCAACCCACTCCGGTATTCTTGCCTGAAGAATCCTGTGGAGAGAGGAGCCTGGTGAGGCAACAGTTCATGGACTCATAAAGACTTCTTTTGGTGGCAAAGGAGCTGATACCCTTCACTTTGGTAGGCTGCCTGCATTCATCATGGAAGGAAATGACAAATTTTAATTGGTGATGAGTGAAAATCAAGATGTGATGTTTTTCCCCATCAAAGGCCCCAATGTGTTCATTCTGCAGCCTCTTAGATACTTCTGATATTTCTGAAAGGGAGTTCTGTGGGATGTTGAGGAGTGTTAGGATATAAAAGGCATGTCAAACACGTTCTGTGGAACAAAGGAAACCAGTTCCTTTATTGCTGGCCCTTCAGATCCTTCAGTTCTAGAGCCCCTGGGGGCTGTTTTCAAATGACTGGACCAAGTGACTCTTTTTAGATGCGCACAGGGCGAAGTCAGAATGCACTTTGGGAAATGCTGCTCTTGCAGGCGAGCCCTTGCTGGGGGCCAGCTTGGGGTGGAGGCCCTGGTGCCCCACTGAAGGACACGGCATGAGTGTCACCGTCCCCTTGGGGCAGACGCCCACCCCTGTGAAGCTACTCTGCAGCAGTGAGCTCTGCACCTTCTTAGGGTGGCTGTGCCCTCCTAAGAAATCTCCTAAGATGACCAAGAAATTATCTCAGTTGAAATGAAAGGCACCTCCTCTCCTTACAGGACCTGAGCCCAGCAATATGAAATGGAAGGACAGTAATTGACCCATCGCATGTTTTAATGAATAACTTAGACCCTCAACAATCATTAGCAATTTCATGCCATAATTGACAACAAATAGCTGCTTTTGAAAGTACTCCCTCAGTGCACGCTCAGCCATGGCAGCCAGACACTGCAGGGGCACACCGCCACCTGTGCGTGCTGTGGCCCCCGGGGAGCAAGGCTTTTTCCAGGAATCTCAGAACAAGATGTTCAGTGTCTGGCCTGGGTTCCTGAAAGTTCCACTGGTGGAAGAAACCACCATGCCTTTCTCAGATCGGGTTGCGTGTGCATAGACCTTACTTGGATAAACATTAAAACACAAAAGCCAGACTGTGTAAAGACAAACTTCACTTTGAAAAATCAACATTATATTGTTTCCTGGGGATTTTAATTTTATTTCGCAAGATGTGGCCTCCTTTTCGACCAGCTCAGATCCACACTACAATCAGCGCTGTGTTCCTAGGTTTTCCATCTCCACTTACTGGTTTTGGCTTGAAGTTTGAAAATGTTGACGGTTGAGGCAGTATGCGTGCATGCCTGCTAAGTTGCTACAGTCGTGTCTGACTCTTGGTGACCCCGTGGACTGTAGCCCTTCAGGCTCCTCTGTCCATGGGATTCTCCAGGAAAGAATGCTGGACTCGGTTGCCATTTCCTTCTCTAGGGGATCTTCCGCACCGAGGGATCGAACCCACGTCTCCTGCGTATCCTGCATTGGCAGGCAGATTTTTATCACTGTGCTGCCTGGGAAGCCCTTCTTGCGGTATGAAAAAGTGAAAAGTGTTAGTCGCTCAGTTGTGTCCAATTCTTTGAGACACCATGGACTACTGTAACCCTCCAGGCTTCTCTGTCCATGGGATTCTCCAGGCAAGAATACTGGAGTAAGTTGCCATGCCCTTCTTTAGGGTGTCTTCCTGACCTCGGGATTGAATCTGGGTCTCCTGCTTTGCAGGCAGGTTCTTTATCATCTGAGCCACCAGGGAATAGGTTAGTGTGGTATATCCAATATTTAAAAAACTGGATATGTACCAAAAAGATAAGCTAGGTAAGTTGGCATGTGCTTCATATCTAAATACTTCCTACTAAAGATGTAGTTTCTCACATTTGCATCAGAAAAGTGCTTTAACACTCTTTCATTATACAGTTTTTGTTGGATGAGCTTATTTCCTTCCTCCAAAGACCAGTCCTTTAAAACTGTTCATTTTGCACATACCTAGTTATTGAGCGCCTGCTGTAAGGCAGGCACCATTTTAGAAATATGGATACAGAGAGATACTTAATGCAGTCCTGCCTTTGAGAACAGAACAATGTCTGTGTTTTCAAAGAAATAATTTAATTCAGATACCTAAGACTAAAAGGAGATTAAAATGCAAGATTAAATAATCTCATCATCCCAAAGAGATGATCTGAGGAAAGAAACATTAAATTCTTAGAAATTATTTCATAATCTTATTTTGCTCAAGATGATTGAAACTAAAATTAAGGCAGTATTTATTGTCTATCCTTGAATGTGTGCCCAGTTATAGAATACATTTAAGAAAATTAAATGTTCATACAAATACAGTGGAATCAAGGCCAAAAGTTTTCATAAAAACCATGAGCTAAGAATTTGAGCACCACATGGGCTTCTCTGTGTGTTTGTGTATTTGCTAGAATTGTGTACAAGCTTCTATAAATCTGATTTCAGATTTTAGGCTTTTATCCAGTAAATGTATTACAAAGGCTCTGGAGAAAAAGCAAATTGATAATTTAATGAGAAACTTGGAAGATCCAATGAAGGCTAAGCATAAGCTATGTGCTGCCAGAGGTTTTCCTAAATTCTTCAGAGCTTATTTTAGCTTCAGGTGTTTAAAAGTCAACACTGTTTTGATTTAAAGGTTTAAAGAGCTTTGAGTTTTCTAACAGAGACTTAAAGAATTTGAGGAAGGGAAGGCGAGTTAATCCTAGATGTGAATTCAGTTGAAACACCTGATTCAATTTTAATTTTTTTTTTTAAAGAATCATATAATAGTTGGCAGGAGTTGGAAGGCATTCTGTTCATGTGATCTACCTTTGATGTTTAAATTAATCTTCAAATGCTTTTCCGAGATCAAAGACAAAGGTTGCGGGCTGATTTACCTCGGTGCTTCTACTCAGTTAAATAAGGACGTGCACACGGCCATCGTGGTCCTGTGTCAGCTCTGCCGGTGCTGTGGGAATCCGCTTGATTGTTGCTTCTCCAGGGTCCGTGTCGGGCAGCGACACCCCAGACAGGCCCTGGTTCCGTGGTGTTCCTGGAGGAGAGACACAGAGCTCTGGCGAATGGGACGACACTCAGCAATCCTGCAGATTCCCACAGTGCAGATGAGGGGCTCAAGGCTAACGCAGAGATAAATTTGTTTCTAGAGCATCTGGGACAGGGTCTGAGAACAGTTGTTTAGGAAGCCCCTTAGTGGGGAGTGGTTTTTCTGGTACCTTCTTTCTTCCTTCTTCTTTTATTAAGAGAAAATAATTTTATTGGTTTAGTTTTGGCTGTGCTGGGTCTTTGTGACTGCGTGGGCTTTCTCTCGTTACGGGGATCGGGGTCCACCTCTCTAGTTGCAATGTGCAGGCTTCTCATTGCTGTGGCTTCTCTTGTTGTGGAGCACGGGCTGTAGGGTGCTCAGGATTCAGTAGCTGCAGCACCTGGGCTCAGTAATCGTGGCTTCCCGGACTCCAGTCATTGTGGCACACGGGCTTAGTTGCTCTGAGGCGTGCGGGATCTTCTCGGACCAGGGATCGAACCTGTGTCTGCTGCATTGGCAGCTGGATTCTTTACCACTGCGCCACAGGCAAGCCCTCTGGTACCTTCTTTCTGATTTCCTCTCCTAACTTGGCTGGGCTTGTGCGGGTCTGCGGGCAGGAGAGGTGCTCCTGGGTCTGTGTTGAGTGGTGATGGGAGCTGGGCTCCTGCTCCGGTAGCCGTGAGCATGGTGGACTCTGAGGAAGACCACGTGCAGAGGAAACAGACTTGACTGAAGGCAGTGTTGGCTCCATCATCAGCTGTGTCCTCCCAAGATTCTGGAGAAAGTGTGTGCAAGGGACTCATACTCTGCAGACGGACAGCCAGGGGTAATACTAAAATACTCAGTGGCTCCCAAGGCAGGGGTGTGGAGACAACCCGTCGGAAGGTAGAAATGGAGTCAAGGTCATGTCATTAGTTTTCAGTTGTGGGAAGTTGGCAAGGTCCTGGGAAGGTGCCAGGGTGGCTGGGACAGTGGGAACAGGGACCAGGAATGTGGTGGGCTGGAGTGCGAGTGAGGGTTGGAAAAGAATTTCCAGACACAGAATACTGTAGAAAGAAATGTGTTTATTAAGCACAAAGAGCAGAGATAATGAGGGTGCTTCGTTTAAGTGGACTGACCTCCGACAGGCCAGGGATAGTTGACTGGACACTGTTAGGACAGCGGCTCAAGGGAGAGCTGACACTTTCCATGGGTTAGTAGTGAATTTTTATAGCCTCAAGACACAAAAAATTCCTGCTGGAAGGGTGGCATTAGGTGATTGGTTAGGGTACTATAGGGTGAGCCCCAGGGTGAGTTTGTTTGCCTGACTTGGGGTCAGGAAGCTTGCTGGTAAGGATCAGCGGGGCTTTTGGCAACAGTTACGATGGAGCTTGGTCACTTCTGGAGATGACCTTGGTTCTGAGCTCCGCTTCTGTGGCCTTGGTACAAGGCCTCGCACCTGTGACCTTGGTACTGGACTCCACCAGGAGCACAGAGGATAAGAGAGGGCTTGGCAAGTGGCTACTTACCAATCAGTACAGAACTAGTTCTGGCTTCCCAGGTGGTACTGGTGGTAAAGAACCTGCCTGCCAATGGAGGAGATGCAGGTTTGATCCCTGGGACAGGAAGATCCCCTGGAGGAGGGCAGGGCAACCCATTCCAGTATTCTTGCCTGGAGAATCCCTTGGTCAAAGGATCCTGGCTGCACAGGCTCTACAGGGCTGCACAGAGTCAGACAAGACTGAAGTTACTCAGCATGCATGCACAGAAGTACATGGTACAGCTGTGCAGGGATGGGCTGCTGCCCTGCAGAGACTGGTGTTTGATCCTGGACAAAGTATTGGGCTTGGACACACTTATTTACCTCTGACTTTTCTTCTGGGAAATAGGAGTATTAGTGATACATCCTTTGTGAAGATGCCCTGAGGATTAAATGAGATAATGCGTGAAATGCTGAGACTAGTGCCTGGCCAGAGAAAAGTGTTCAGTAAATGGCCACTGTGACCTGGTTCCCACTTTTTGCCCATTGTATCTGATCTTTTAAAGCATTTTAAATGGGAACAACTTGGTACGAATTGAATGCTTTTCTGGAAGAGATTAGACGCTGCTGTTTAGATTTTATTTGTGCATAGATTTCTGCTTAAATTGTATGATTATCTTCAAAACACTGATAGGAGAAAATGCAAAAATGATGCTTTAATCTGCTGTGTTATTACCACCATAACTAAATAGTAACAGGCTCAGAGTTTATTTCTCCGATGTAGAGAAAGTCTTGCTTATGTAACTTCAGAATAATTTCTTCATTCTTGTCAAGGTATCGGGGCTCTGCCTCTGAACTGCAAACATTTCTAGAGGCTTTTTTGTTATCCTGCTATGGGAAAAGGTCATTGAAAGGTTTAAATGAAATAAACTCGAATGTGAATGAGTCATGTTTAATATTTATTTAATCTGAACAAAGTGCCTTGGAATATTCAGGACACACACACAGGTCAGAGAAATGTTATGACATGTTATGTGAATAGAATTCTTTCGAATGCACAAAGAAGCTTGCTAACTAAAAAGAATATTTTCAAGCAAGTAAATATTTCCAATGTTTTATTTTATAAGTGGTCCTTTTCACATATTTATTTAAATTGCTGTAGGTATTGGGTGTGTTAGTGTGTACTGAAGCAAATGTTCTTTTCTTACTGTTTATTTATATTATTTATCTGGCTGCATCTGGTCTTCATTGTGGCACTTGGACCTTTGTTGTTCATGCATGATTTTACGTTGTGGTGCATGGACTCTTTAGTTGAGGCACGTGGGCTCCGGAGCCCTTGGGCTTCAATAGTTGTGGCACGTGGGCTTAGCCGCTCCGTGGCACGTGGAATCTTAGTTCTCCAACCAGGGATCGAACCTGCATACCCTGCATTTCAAGATGAATTCTCAACCACTGGATCACCAGGGAAGTCCCTTTTTCTTATGGGCAGACTTTTTGAGATCTATTTCACATACTGTATAGTTTATCTACCTAAAGTATACAGTTTAGTAGTTTTCACTGTGAAATTTGCAGAGTTGACCGATCACCACCATCAATTTTTGAACATTTTAATCACCCCAAAGAGTGTTTTGTTCATGTATTTGTGAATTTCCCAAGTTTCTCTTATTCATTTCTAATTTCATTCCAGTGTGGTCAGAGAACATCCGTGGTATGATTTCAGTCCTTTGAATGTAGGGGAGATTGTTTTGCGTCCTATGATCAGGTTCAAACTCCAAGAGACAGTGGAGGACAGGGAGGCTTGGTGTGCTGCCGTCCATGGGGTTGCAAAGAGTCAGACGTGACTTAGCGACTGAACAACAACAAATTGGGTTCATCCTAGATCAATGTCCAAGTGGCTGGGGGAGGAAATGTGTTCTGGAGTTGTTGGATACAGGGTTCCATAGATGTGTTGTGTCTACTTGGTTTACAGTGTTTATATCTTCAGTTTCCTGTTGAGTTTCTGCATAGCTATTATGTATATTGACCATTGTTGCATCCAGTATGGGAGTGTTGAAGTCTCCAGTTACTGTGGTTGAACTGTCGATTTCTCCCTTCAGTTCTGCCAGTTTTGGCTTCATATATTTCAGGGTTCTCTGCAGGATTTCTTTGCTCTGAACTAGGAGCTGAGGGGAGGGAGTCCTCGGCAGCACCTTCTAGCAGCGGTTTCCATCTTGCTGAGCTGGGTTGTAGCTCAAATGCAGAGTCTGGCTGTTTTTACTGAGATTTAGTTGATTTTCTTGCATAAATGTTTTTCTATTTGCTATATGCCCTGAGGAAAAGTTCCAGGGATTTTAATTGGTTGCTTTGTTAAAAAATAAATTTCACCAGTTATAATTGTTCTGTTGGGGAAAGGTATGTGGTCCTTCTTATCCTGCTGTTCCAGAAATTTCCTCCCTCTGTGTTCCATTATTTATTTATTTAAAAAAATTTGTTTATTTATTTGGCTGCATCAAGTCTTCGTCATGGTGTGTGGGCTCCAGAGCACAGGCTGAGTTGGCCCAGGACACGTGGGATCTTAGTTCCCCAACCAGGGACTGAACCCTTGTCCCCTACACTGGGAGGCAGATTCTTGGCCACTGGACCACCATGCAAGTCTTCCTGTGTATTCCTTTAGGGTGTCAAAAAACAAAACAACCCACAACATGTCTATGATAAATAGAAAATTGGAGCAGTAAATGAAGTGTTACTCCTAGACCCAGGATTTACAATTCTTACACAACAGTCATTGTTAAGCTACTTATATTTACTCTCCTCATTACATGGTACTATGTGTACAAAGAAACTAAAGCAAATAGTCTTGGGCCTCAGAAGTTTATAGAATAAAATAGCTCTTATTAGGCGTTAAATTAAACTACACTATGCACATGGACTGGGAGAATATTGTTAAAATGTCCTTACTACCCAAAGCAATATACAGATTTAATGCAATCTCTATTAAAATGCCATTGGCATTTCTCACAGAACTGGTATAAATACTTCTAAAATTTGTATGGAACCACAAAAGACCCTGAATAGCCAGTGCAGTTTTAAGGAAGAATACAGTTGGAGGTGTCATGCTCCCTGATTTCAAACTGTAGGTTGAATATCTTTTCATGTATCTTTGGCCACTGAATTTATCTTAAAAGTCAGGTTGAGAGACTTCTCTGGCAGTCCAGTGCTTGGGACTTGGCTTTCCAATTCAGGGCATGCAAATTTAATCTCTGGTCAGGGGGCTAGGATCCTCAAGAGGCTTGAGGCTAGGGCCTCAAGCCAAAAAAATCCAAAACATAAAGCAGAAGCAATATTGTAACAAAGTTAATAAAGTGTTTTTTGAAAAAATGTTATAAAGTAGAGACATTTTAAAATTCTGGCTTAGACATTTCTTTTTAGTTACATAAGAATAAAAATCTTCTCTTTCCTTTTCTTTTTTCTCTAACTTTTCCTTCCTTTTTTCCCTCTAATGTTCCTTTGAGATATCTCCAAAAGTAGATGTCAAGTAGAGGTGCATTTAAACTTTAATTTTCTCATTATTACCCTTTGTCTCTGTCTACAAAGTATCAACACATACAGAGGTCAGACAAGACTAGATATTACTATTTAATGAGAATATAAGTATCAAAGAATCCTCAAAAAGACTAATTATTGTTTTTATAAGTAAAAGAGTTCATTTTTAGCCAGCAAATGTATTTTAATACTGGGGCTCTTTTTGAGAAAAAATAGTACCTTTGATTTATACTTGTATAAACTTCAGTATCAAGGTTATATGAGTATAGTTTTAAGCTTATAACTCATGTAATTCTGTCTCATTTTAGACTTATGTTTATAGTAAGGGTAAGTCTAAATTAAACCTAAAATGCCTGAAACTATCTGCACTTAGGCTATTTAATAAAAATAAAATCACTTGATATATATCCTCTTTTTTCCAATCTCAATTTTTGGCTTTTCTAGGTGTCTCCTCTTGACTTCTTGGGTATCTCAAATGTAAAGAATCTGGCTGCAATTCAGGAGACCTGGATTCGAGCCCTGGGTAAGGAAGATCCCCTGGAACATGGCAACCCACTCCAGTATTCTTGCCTGGAGAATCCCATGGGCAGAGGAGCCTAGTGGGCTACAGTCTGTGGGGGTCACAAAGAGTTGGACATGACTGAGAAACGAATACACACACATACCACTTGTAATGCAAAGAAGCTTCCCAGCAGAATTCATCATCGACAGCATGTCATTTGATTTTCTCTGTTTAATACCCATGTGTCCACAAATCCCTAGCAGTTTATTAGTCTCTGAGGATGGTGTTGAGGCTGAAGTGGCAAATAAAGGATGATCCGGGGATTTGCAGTGTGTGTATCACAGTTTCTCAAAAATGCTACCTACACTTAAAAGTGGGTTAAAGACTGAAATAAATCCTGGCATGAGTAAAGTGATACAGTACATCATAGGAGATCTTACTGAACCATTTAATCTAAGGGTGTGCTTCAACTAGCAAAGCCCTGCAGCTGATGACAGTAATTTGTGTTATAATAAATCTGAAATGAAAGAAGTTTTTTTTTTAAATTAAAAAAATGGGTACACAAAACATTACCTTTCCAAACCCAGTGCTTCATGAAGGATCTGTTTTATTTAAAGACACTAAATATATCTTGGTTATGCTTAAGGTATATACAGTTTCCAAAGATGGTGTGGGAACGCTTAAAGGGGTGATGTGATAGGAAGAAATAGATTTAGGACAGGAATGTTTATGGCAATAGAATGTACTATAGTTGGAGAAATAAACCTAAACAATCTATTAAAAAACAGAGACATCACTTTGTTGACAAAGGTCCGTACAAGCCAAAGCTTTGTTTTTTCCAATAGTCACATATGGATGTGAGAGTTGGACAATAAAGAAAGCTGAGCACTGAAGAACTGATGATTTTGAACTGTGCAGTTGGAGAAGACTCTTGAGAGTCCCTTAGACTGCAAGGAGATCCAACCAGTCCATCCAAAAGGAAATCAACCCTGACTGTTTATTGGAAGGGCAGATGTTGAAGCTGATGCTCAAATACTTTGGCCACCTGATGGGAAGAGATGACTCTTTGGAAAAGATCCTTGTTGACTAAGTGATGTCTCTGCTTTTTAATTTTAAAAATGTGGGGAATCTCAAATTGATTAAAATTTCACTTATTCTTCATGAAAAAATGACTTCTCTTTCAATTCCAGATGAAAATCGAAGGATATTAGCTAATTCCAGGTAAAGGTTGTCTCTTCTGTCATAAAACAGCACATAGACATGGTAGGTGAAATTAAAGGGTGAAATGAAGTCTTTTAGCAAAAGCAAACACTTTGACAATATTCCTGATATTTCTGCCTTCTTACAAAAGATAAGTGTTGTATTAGCAATTATTAGCCAAGTTTTACCCTTGCAGAATATTAAGTGACTTTGTTGGTCTACATTAGAAACTACCTACTCAGTTGTGTCTAACTCTTTGCAATCCAGTGTTCTGGAATTCTCTAGGCCAGAATGGGAGTGGGTAGCCTTTCCCTTCTCCTGGGGATCTTCCCAACCCAGGGATTTAACCCAGGTCTCCCAAGTTGCAGGCAGATTCTTTACCAGTTGAGCCACAAGGGAAGCTACTGTATAAGAATTACAAAATAAAATATGTTATCAAATTGAGGCATGGTAGAAAATAGTTCTGCTATATTAAGAGTTTTTTTATTTTTTAAAAACAAATGTATTTATTTTAATTGGAGGTTAATTACTTTACAATATTGTATTGGTTTTGCCATATATCAACATGAATCCACCACAGGTATACATGTGTTGCCCATCCTGAACCCCCCTCCCTCCTCCCTCCCTGTACCATCCCTCTGGGTCATCTCAGTACACCAGCCCCAAGCATACAGTATCATGCATCGAACCTGGACTGGCAATTTATTTCATATATGATATTATACATGTTTCAATGCCATTCTCCCAAATCATCCCCACCCTCGCCCTCTCCCACAGAGTCCAAAAGATTGTTCTATACGTGTCTCTTTTGCTGTCTCGCATACAGGGTTATCATTACCATCTTTCTAAATTCCATATATATACGTCAGTATACTGTATTGGTGTTTTTCTTTCTGGCTTACTTCACTCTGTATAACCGGCTCCAGTTTCATCCGCCTCATTAGAACTGATTCAAATGTATTCTTTTTAATGGCTGAGTAATACTCCATTGTGTATATGTACCACTGCTTTCTTATCCATTCATCTGCTGATGGACATCTAGGTTGCTTCCATGTCCTGGCTATTATAAACAGTGCTGCAATGAAATTAGGGTACGTGTGTCTCTTTCAATTCTGGTTTCCTCAGTATATATGCCCAGCAGTGGGATTGCTGGATCATAAGGCAGTTCTATTTCCAGTTTTTAAAGGAATCTCCACACTGTTCTCCATAGTGGCTGTACTAGTTTGCATTCCCACCAACAGTGTAAGAGGGTTCCTTTTTCTCCACACCCTCTCCAGCATTTATTGCTTGTAGACTTTTGGATCACAGCCATTCTGACTGGTGTGAAATGGTACCTCACTGTGGTTTTGATTTGCATTTCTCTGATAATGAGTGATGTTGAGCATGTTTTCATGTGTTTGTTAGCCATCTGTATGTCTTCTTTTGAGAAATGTCTATTTAGTTCTTTGGCCCATTTTTTGATTGGGTCGATTGAGCTGCAGGAGTTGCTTGTATATTTTTGAGATTAGTTGTTTGTCAGTTGCTTCATTTACTGTTATCTTCTTCCATTCTTAAGGCTGTCTTTTCACCTTGCTTATAGTTTCCTTTGTTGTGCAGAAGCTTTTAAGTTTAATTAGATCCCATTTGTTTATTTTTGCTTTTATTTCCAATATTCTGGGAGGTGGGTCATAGAGGATCCTGCTGTGATGTATGTTGGAGAGTGTTTTGCCTATGTTCTCCTCTAGGAGTTTTATAGTTTCTGGTCTTATGTTTAGATCTTTAATCCCTTTGAGTTTATTTTTGTGTATGGTGTTAGAAAGTGTTCTAGTTTCATTCTTTTACAAGCGGTTGACCGGTTTTCCAAGCACCACTTGTTAAAAAGATTGTCTTTAATCCATTGTATATTCTTGCCTCCTTTGTCAAAGATAAGGTGTCCATAGATGCATGGATTTATCTCTGGGCTTTCTATTTTGTTCCATTGATCTATATTTCTGTCTTTGTGCCAGTACCATACTGTCTTGATGACTGTGGCTTTGTAGTAGAGCCTGAAGTCAGGCAGGTTGATTCCTCCAGTTCCATTCTTCTTTCTCAGGATTGCTTTGGCTATTCAAGGTTTTTTGCATTTCCATACAGATTGTGAAATTATTTGTTCTAGCTCTGAAAAATATCGTTGGTAGCTTGATAGGGATTGCATTGAATCTATAAATTGCTTTGGGTAGTACACTCATTTTCACTATATTGATTCTTCCAATCCATGAACATGGTATATTTCTCCATCTATTAGTGTCCTCTTTGATTTCTTTCACCAGTGTTTTATAGTTTTCTATATATAGGTCTTTAGTTTCTTTAGGTAGATATATTCCTAAGTATTTTATTCTTTTCATTGCAATGGTGAATGGAATTGTTTCCTTAATTTCTCTTTCTATTTTCTCATTATTAGTGCATAGGAATGCAAGGGATTTCTGTGTGTTGACTTTATATCTGCAACTTTACTATATTCATTGATTAGCTCTAGTAATTTTCTGGTGGAGGCTTTAGGGTTTTTTATGTAGAGGATAATGTCATCTGCAAACAGTGAGAGTTTTACTTCTTTTCCAATTTGGATTCCTTTTATTCCTTTTTCTGCTCTGATTGCTGTAGCCAAAACTTCCAAAACTATATTGAATAGTAGCGGTGAAAGTGGGCACCCTTGTCTTGTTCCTGACTATAGGGGAAATGCTTTCAATTTTTCGCCATTGAGGATAAAGTTTGCTGTGGGTTTGTCATATATAGCTTTTATTATGTTGAGGTATGTCCTTCTGTTCCTACTTTCTGGAGAGTTTTTATCATAAATGGATGTTGAATTTTGTCAAAGGCTTTCTCTGCATCTGTTGAGATAATCATATGGCTTTTATTTTTCAATTTGTTAATGTGGTGAATTACATTGATTGATTTGCAGATATTGAAGAATCCTTGCATCCATGGGATAAAGCCCACTTGGTCATGGTGTATGATCTTTTTAATGTGTTGTTGGATTCTGATTGCTAGAATTTTGTTAAGGATTTTTGCATCTATGTTCATCAGTGATATTGGCTTATAGTTTTCTTTTTTTGTGGGATCTTTGTCAGGTTTTGGTATTAGGTGATGGTGGCCTATTGAGAGTTTTAAAATGTTCTGTTGAAACTTTCCAGGTGATGCTAGTGGTAAAGAACCAACCTGCTAATGCAGGAGACATAAGAGATGTGGGTTCGATCTCTGGATTGGGAAGATCCCCTGGAGGAGGGCATGACAATCCATTCCAGTATTCTTGCCTGGAGAATCCCATGGACAGAGGAGCTTGGTGGGCTACAGTCCATAGGGTCACAGAGAGTAGGACACATTCAAAACAACCTAGCATGCACACACACAAACCAATGTGAACTAATGCAGAGTTTATGGGGCTTTTGTTTTCATCTTTCAAACATTTTCTCCTGATTGCCCTGAGCAAATCTGGTCTCTGGCCAGTCACTCTGATGAAGGGTTCATGTTTATCTTTACCTTGCCTGGAAAAGGTCAGCTTTCATTCCAATCCCTAAGAAAGGCAATGCCAAAGAATGCTCTAATGACCGCACAATTGCAAGCATCTCACATGCTAGCAAAGTAATTCCTCACATTCTCCAAGCCAGGCCTCAGCAATACGTGAACTGTGAACTTCCAGGTGTTCAAGCTGATTTTAAAAAAGGCAGAGGAACCAGAGATCAAATTGCCAACATCCGCTGGATCACTGAAAAAGCAAGAGAGTTTCAGAAAACATCTATTTCTGCTTTACTGACTATGCCGAGGACTTTGTGTGGATCACAATAAACTGTGGAAAATTCTGAAAGAGATGGGAATACCAGACCACCTGACCTGCCTCCTGAGACATCTGTTTGCAGATCAGGAAGCAACAGTTAGAACTGGACATGGAACAACAAACTGGTTCCAAATAGGAAAAGGAGTACATCAAGATTGTATATTGTCTCCCTTCTTATTTAACTTCTATGCAGAGTACATCATGAGAAATGCTGGGCTGGGAGAAACACAAGCTGGAATCAAGATTGCTGGGAGAAATATCAGTAACCTCAAATATGCAGATGACACTACCCTTATGGAAGAAAGTGAAGAAGAACTAAAGAGCTGCTTGTTGAAAGTGAAAGAGGAGAGTGAAAAAGTTGGCTTAAAGCTCAACATTCAGAAAACGAATATCATGGCATCCAGTCCCATCACTTCATGGGAACTAGATGGGGAAACAGTGGAAACAGTGGCAGGCTTTATTTTTGGGGGGCTCCAAAATCACTGCATATGGTGAATGCAGCCATGAAATAAAAAGACAGTTACTCCTTGGAGGAAAAGTTATGACCAACCTAGATAGCATATTAAAAAGCAGAGACATTACTTTGCCAACAAAGGTCTGTCTAGTCAAGGCTATGGTTTTTCCAGTAGTCATATAAGGATGTGAGAGTTGGACTAAAAAGAAAGTTGAGTGCCGAAGAATTGATGCTTTTGAAGTGTGGTGTTGGAGAAGACTCTTGAGAGTCCCTTGGACTGCAAGGAGATCCAACCAGTCCATCCTAAAGGAGATCAGTCCTGGGTGTTCATTGGAAGGACTCATGTTGAAGCTGAAACTCCAATAGTTGGCTACCTGATGAGAAGAGCTGACTCATTTGAAAAGACTCTGGTGCTGGGAAAGATTGAGGGGAGGAGAAGAAGGGGACGACAGAGCATAAGATGGTTGGATGGCATCACTGACTCGATGGACATGAGTTTGAGTAAACTCTGGGAGTTGGTGATGGATAGGGAGGCCTGGTGTGCTGCAGTCCATGGGCTCACAAAGAGGACACGACTGAGCGACTGAACTGAACTGCCTTTGAAAATATTCTTTTTTTAGTCCAAAGTTTAGACACTGCATCTCTGGGACCTTTTGTGATTTTGCTCTGAGTTTCCTATCTGTCTCTGACTGTGGAAGGTACAGCATCTGTAGAAGCATGGACCTTGTGGATTCTGAGAAGATGGAAGTTTAAAAATATTCCTAATGCCCTTCTTTCTCAACTAGTCAGTAATGATGACCTTTTTCAAGTCCAGTCGGGGCTGGCACTATCAGAAGTGTGGCTCAACCAGTGTGAGTGAGGCTCAAGCTCTGCAGGGACCAGACATCCCTGTTTTGGTGTTACCAAATTGAACTTGGGGTCCACTCACCTACTGCACAGGAAAGTCAATCTTCTGACAATGGAGTCATGAAGAAAGTGTTGCAAGAAGGGGGGCTCCTTCCAGGGCCCAAGAGTGGGCTCTTGTCTAACACCTGGAAATGAATTGTGGGAGGGGACACAAGAGCTGACAGAGGTAGAGGTTTTATTAAGAAAGGGGGCCCTGGGAAGGGAGCAGCAGGGTGAGGGAACCCAGGACTGCTCTGCCTCATGGCTCACAGCCTGGCTTCTATGGTGATGGGATTCGTTTCCAGGTTGTCTCTGGCCAGTCACTCTGATGAAGTGTCCTTCCTGGTGGTGCCCACCTGCGTTGCTTAGTCAAAGTGGATGCCAGCAAGGAGGATCCTGGGAGGTTGGTAGGACATGCGGTGTCCCCTTTCAATCTTTCCCAAATGCTCCAGTTGGTTGTGACTTGTTAGTTCCGTGTTCCTTACCAGGACGCCCTGTCGTAAGGTAACTCATGCAGATGGTGACTACAGTGCCTGGCCAGGTTGGGCAGTTTCAATCAGTGTTTCCCTTAGCAAAATTACAGTGTTTATTGCGGGGCCAAGTAAGAGAATGAGCAGCTGGTGCTCAGAAGGCCTGAACACCCTGGTGGCTTTCAGGGGAGGGTTTTACAGGCAACATTTGGGGTGAGGGTTGCAGCTCGTGAACTTTGCTCTGATCAGTTGGTGGTGAGCTAACTGATGTTTTTTGAAAATCTTAATCATCAGTCTACTGGTTCCATCCAGCCTGTGTGCTTGTGGTCAGCATAGAGTCACTGTCCTCCAGTTGGTGGGGAGCAGGGGTGTCTTAAGGGCTTCCCAGGTGGCTCAGTGGTAAAGAATCTGCCTGCTAATACAGGAGATGTGGGTTTGATCCCTGGGTCAGGAAGATCTCCTGAGCTATCCACTTCAATAGTCTTGCCTGGGAAAATCCCACGGACAGAGGAGCCTGGTGGGCTACAGTCCATGGGGTCGCCAAAGAGTTGGACACAACTTAGTGACTAAGCAACAAGGTGTGTCTTAGTTTCCACAGAGCAACTCAGAGATACATGTCAGATACATGTCAGATACATGTCAGATCATCATACATGTCAGATCATCCTGTGGATGTCTTGAGGAGGAGCTAGGACTCAGTTTTGTTTCTGAACTGTCTTCTAACCTGTCATTACACTTATTGTAACTGTGGCGTGCTCTACTGTGTCTGATTCTACCCGGTGGACTGTAGCCCACCAGGCTCCTCTGTCCTTAGGATTCTCCAGGCAAGAATACTGGAGTGCGCTGCCCTTCCTTCCTCCAGGGCATCTTCCCGACCCAGGGATTGAACTGGAGTCTCTAGCATCTCCTGCACGGGCAGCGGGACTCTTTACCATTGAACCACCTGGGAAGCCATTCCTTTTATTGTTTGATGTCTTTTCCTCTGTTCCTAAATTCCCTCACTTCACTTCCCTAATGAGCTTGAGTCTGCTGTTTGGAACTCAGGGAAGGCCTTGGAGAATACAGCCTTTTTCTTTCTTTCTTTTTTTTTACAGGAAAGAAATGGGGGCACAGATGGACTTTTCTGTGGGTTCTGCTAGGTTTCAATCATCCTTTTCTTTGATATTCCTCAATTTGAGGATAACAGAGGTGGAACAAGAAAGGAAATTAAAGTTTTAGAAAGCTTGAGTTTAAAAAATAATTATAAAATTAACAAAAATCAAGAGCTTCTTAGCCATTAGAGATTACTAGCTAAACATGAAAATCATGAAAATGTGAAGGTTTTAATTCACAATAATAACAAAAGCTATGAAATATTCAGGTATTGCTTTAATAAGGAATCAGCATGAAAAATAATTATAAAAAATATGAGGGGTGAACAAAAACATTTTGAAGAAGCACAAATGTATACCTTGACTGTGGATGGAAATTTTAAATTACTAAGCATTATTAGTCAATTCCTTTAAATCTTATATGTACAGGTAATGAAATCCTAATGAGAGCCACATTTTTAAATTAGATCAAAAACTTCCTACAGAAGATAAACATCTGAAAATAAACAAGAAAATAATGCCAGATATTAAAATTAACTACATAGACTTCAATAGAATAAAAATTACAGAAAACAAGAAATAGGTCACACGTACATAGTAATTTAATATGTGACAAAGTGAGCACTTCAAAACAATTGTTAAATATTTCCTTAACAATATGCATAATATGTAATTGGTTGCTACCACCAATGGAAATAAAATTAAACTCTTACTTCATATATAAAACCAAATTTTCAGATGATTTCAAAACTTAAAAGCATTTAAATATTAAGAGAATTTAAAGAGTTGGGGGGCAAAAGCTATACAAATAAAATCATCTTAGATGATCTTACGTAATTCCATTTGTGTGTGTGTGTACATGTGTTCAGGTATGAGAAATGTATGGAATGTGTTCACCATAAGTTACCAGTGGTTATTTCAGAATGGTGATCTTTTAGGTGACTTGTACTCATTTCAACATTTATGTATTGCTGGAAAATATTATCATAATTGTTTCAATTAATATATCCAGCAAGAAGCTTTTTTCATCTTGAAAACAAACAAAAAAGAGGCTTCATATCTTTCTGAGAGGTAATTTTGGGCATCAGACCACTGAGACCTCTGGTATTCTATTTGCATGAACCTGACTATGTTTAAAAAATAACCTGTCACTACTGAAAATGCTTTCCTGTTTGAGCCATGTTATCAATATCAACTTCATTTTCAGACAGAACCCTCGGTCGGGCCGTGTAATGAATCTGGAAAAGCCCCATTTCTTAAGCTTTGACATTCCTATTTGTGTCTCTTATTCTCTCCTTGCTGATGGCAGCAACATCCACTCCCCAGTCGGGGCTTGTGGATTTCCTGGGGCTTGTGTCTTGCAAATCCATGCATCACAGGACAAAGGGACAAACCTCAGAAATGCCATCAAAGGTACTTTATCATTTATTTCCTGGGTGTTGAAAAGCATTAACTGCCCTCCAGAAAACCAATAACACTCCAGGAAGAAAATAGTACGTCCTGTGCTCTCCCCGCTTTTGTTAGACATACTACAGCAATTCCATCACATTTTATAATTTCAGATTATTAAGATGTGTCATGACTTTTGATCAGATATTTCCTATTCTAGACAGAAGTGGGTTTCAGTATTGTAACTCTTTATTGATTTTTGATCACAGGTTTTGAAGGGAGGCTCACTGAGCTCTCAATGATCAGATAGAAACTCAGTGACAGATCTGGACAAAACACCTTCAACTGTTACAGGACTAATGAACCCTAAAGGGAGCTTATTCTACTTCCTGACTTTAAAGTGATATATGTCCACAAATTGGACTTTGCAGATAAAATCTCTGTACCTGCATACTATTAATACTTTAGATTTTTATTTCATCCTGCTGTTCTGAGGGACTCTCAGAAAAAAGAAATGTCTTCACATTCAATTTGATAAGAGGGTGCTGTTTACCAGAATTTTCATTGCTAATGTTAATCTGTGCTCATGAAGTTCACAAAAATGGCTAAAAATGGAGACTGAAGGAGATTCTTTAACTCAGGGTATTGTGAAGATGACCAAAATGCTATTGAGATGGACTGAAACCCTACTATAGAATCAGACATACAGATATTTACTTATTTAACCTAGGCTGAACTATAGCTATGTGCACATGTATGAGTGTGTGTGTGAGAGTGTGTATGAGTGTGTGTGTGAGTGTATGAGTGTATGTATGTGTGTATATATGAGTGTGTGTTTGGATGAGTGTGTGAGTATGAGTGTGTGTGTGAGTGTATGAGTGTATGTATGTGTGTATATATGAGTGTGTGTTTGGATGAGTGTGTGAGTGTGTATGAGTGTGTGTGTGTGTTTGGATGAGTATATATGTGTGTGTGCATGCATGTGTGTGCATGTGTGAGAATGCGTATGAATGTGTGCATGTGAGAGTGTATGAGTGTGTGTGTGTGTTTGGATGAGTGTGTGTGTGTGTGTTTGGATGAGTGTGTGTGTGTGTTTGGATGAGTGTGTGTGTGTGTTTGGATGAGTGTATGTGTGTGTGCATGCATGTGTGTGCATGTGTGAGAATGTGTATGAATGTGTGCATGTGAGAGTGTATGAGTGTGTGTGTGTGTTTGGATGAGTGTGTGTGTGTGTTTGGATGAGTGTGTGTGTGTGTTTGGATGAGTGTATATGTATGTGTGTGCATGCATGTGTGTGCATGTGTGAGAATGTGTATGAATGTGTGCATGTGTATGTGTGTGACTGTGTGTGTGCACGTGTGTGTGTTGAAGACGGACAGCCTCATCTTTAGGAAACCGCTTGTGTGCAGTAAGTGCTCCACAGAGGTCTGCACCATCGTGGTGGCTCTCTTGATAATTTCCAGTTCTTTCTGACTACAGAACTAGGGAAAATCATCCATCTTAGTCCAGGACCAGTTGATTTTTCTTCATCATCTTGGCTCCATGCTGTCTATTCATCTTTGCTTTGTCCACAGCAATTATGTTCCTGAATAATTATTTGCTTGTATCAGGGCACTGAGTACCAGTTGGCCTGTAATCGCTTATTCCATGAGAATGAGTCTCCATCTGTGAAGGGAGGTCTCTCTTGCTGACTTGGGGGAGGCGGCTTTCATTAGGCTATCCTGGCTTTTGTCAGGAGGGTGCTGTGGCTCAGGAAAAGGTTTCTGTTGCACAGAATTTACTGAGGCCCTTGATGCTCTCTGGGAACCAGGATCAAACACCCTTTTGCATTGATGATTGGAATTTATGCCTAAGTATTTTTAAATCAGTTAGGTTAGAAATTCATACAATGTTAAAACATGCATTTCCAGGGAATTCCCAGGTGTGTGTGTGCTAAGTCACTTCAGCCCTGTCTGACTCTTTGTGACCCTATGGACTGTAACCCACCAGGCTCTTCTGTCCATGGGATTCTCAAGGCAAGAATACTGGAGGGGGGTTGCCATGCCCTCCTCCAGGGGATCATTCAAACCCAGGGAACAAATCTGGATCTCTATGTCTCCTGAAATGGCAGGCAGGTTCTTTACTACTAGCACCACCTGGGAAGCCCAATTCCCTGGCATCAAGTGGTTAAGACTCTGGTTTCACTGCAGTGGATTTGGGTTTGGTTGGGGAACCAAAATCCCATAAGCTGTGTGAAGTGAAGTGAAAGTTGCTCAGTTGTGTCCCACTCTTTGTGACCCTACAGACTATATAGTCTATGGAATTCTCCAGGCCAGAATACTGGAGTGGGTAGCTTTTCCCTTCTCCAGGGGATCTTCCCAACCCAGCGATCGAACCCAGGTCTTCCGCATTGCAGGCTGAGCCACAAGGGAAGTCCATAAGCTGTCAGGCATGGCCAAAAATAATGCATTCCCATTACATAAAGTCATCATTTTCATCCTATTTTGTTATGCCTATTTATGTATTTTTCTTTTCTCTGCTTGACTGTGAACTCCTTGGTTGTCCTGGTCTAGCTCAGTTCAGTGCATGGTCCACGTTGGAATGCAGAACATTTTATTGAGTTAGTTTCTAGGTGTCTCTTGCTGGTGGATTTTGTCATCATTTATTTGAATGAGGGAAATCACATTAATGAACTTATTTATATTCTCTATTCATTAATTAAACCAGTAGATTCTGAGCACTGCAATCAGACTGTTTGTCTTTTAGAAAATTAGGATTTCCATATTGGTGATTGGGTTCTGAATTGAAGATAGTTTTGAAAAATAGATTTGGTGTTAAGGAAAGCCAGGTTAGGAGATGGAGAAAACTGAAAAGTACTACTGTATATTTCCAAGTCTCCTGTAGATGTGTTATCATACTTTTGTAATTAAAAAAATTTTTTTTAAAGTGCTACTGTATAAATTAATAATATCAGTATTTTGGGAAGAACTGAGAAACTTGTATGTAATTTTTATCATCATCAAATCATTTTTGAATAGTAAAAATAGCAATGGAGTGAAATATAAAGACATAAGAATGTAGTTTTTGTTATCTGACTCCCAACTCAGTTATGAAAGTTGGTGGCAAATAGAAACATGATCACTTACTCTTCCGAATTCTTTATAGCATGGTACCATTTGAGGAGTTTGGGTTCTAGCAAGGAAAGGAAATGCTGCATAGAGACCACTGTGTCTCATCTTATGAAGTAGTTACATTTTCCTTAGATTTGCAGGAAAACAAATGGATTATATCTGGTTTTCTTTCTTTAACCTAGGGGCTGAGAGACAATCAGTAGAGAGACAATCAGATAAGCCTGTTGTTTCTTTTTGCTATGATAGCCTTTATATTCCAAGTATGTAAGTGTTTCCGTAAGCAGTAAATCCACATCTAGTGGCCCTGAGTCAAGAAAATATTCTGAAAGAGATGGAGAAAACAACACATTAATGAAAAGGGTAAAAAAAAAAAAAATGTTCAGTCTTCCGAAAAAAAAAGACAAAACCAACTATCTTATTTTAAGTTTCCTCAGGACATGAATCCTTTAAACATGGAGACTGGCTGCGTGGAGTTTCCCTTCCATGGAGGGCGCTGGTCTTGAACTGAAGGCTTCAGGAACTTATTGGCACAGAGGATAATAGCAAGCGATCCTGGTAGACGAGGCCTGGGGACCACAGATGGTCCTGGCTGGCATGGCCGGTTTGTCGGGGATGGCGCAGACCCGGGATGGAGCTCAGGGATGAGTGTGCCCTCTGACCTTGGTGCCAGCAGCGCTGACTGGGCACCTGGGGTCTGGCTCACTCACTCCGTGTGATGTCCTCCAAGTTCATTCACGTCATTCCCTGTGGTAGAGTTTTCTCCTTTAAGGCTAAAGAATATTTCATTGTATGTCTCTACCTTAACCAGTTGAACACTATTTAAAATTTAGATGCGTTTGTTATGCTCCGAGCCTGTATCTCCGAACCGACCGAGAGAGCAAGGCCACCACAGTATTGCAAACGCAAGAAGGGAGTTTGTTTATTCCTAGCGCGCTAGGGCCCAAGTCTCATCCCACACAAGGGAATCTGACAAGAGCCCCGAACAAAGAAGTATGGCGGCTTATATGCAAGCAGTTCTTTGTCTCAGTTACAGGAGTAGCTGGCGTTACATGATTGGCCAGGCAGGATGAGCGCATATCCTGTCTCTTTCTGGTAAACATGACTCAGGTCCTAGAGACCGTCGTTTGGTCCCTAACAGCGTTAAGTTAGCAAAGTTTATAAAATAACAATGAACTGCCTGGGAGGCCTGGGTCCAAACCGCACTTGGCTTTCTGGTCCCCAGGCTGGGATGTTAGGGGCTCTCTGTGATGCCCTTAATTAAGGCGGCTGCCGTGAAGCACACCCCTCACGTAAGGACCAACGAGATTCCTGTTCTGGAAGGTTCCGCGGCTGGTGGATGGCAGCTGGTCCTTCTGTCATAATGACACTCACCTTCCACCACCAAAGAGCAGGATCAAAATCTGACTCTCAGCTAAGGGGGAAGGACGCTCACACCTACGGCATGTCCTCTGGCAGGGACAAGAAAGGCCCCTGGCGAGTCAGCCTGGCTCCTGAGCGTCAAGACCCGCTGTTCTCCCATCAGCATGGTTCTGTGGGCTGGAACTGCAGCACGTTTGTCTCCTGGGTTAATTTTAAATACCTTAATAGTCAGAATTGACTCCCTTCCCCTGACAGGCAGTTGTAGACACAGTCCGCTCCACCCTTGATCTAACTTAGTTTGCCTTCAGCCAGGGTGGCCGGGGTGATGCATCCGACAGAAAGAGAAACTGCTGTGGGACCGCAAGCTCTCAGTCCAGCGCTGCGGCTCAGAACAGGCGGAAGTGAGGGGCGGGCCACGTGAGTCAGGGCGAGGCGTGCGGAGCGTGGTGGGCGGAGCGTGCGTGATTCTGCCCTCCGGCCCGCGCTGGGTGGTGGGAATGCCCTCTACTCCCAGGTTTGGTGCTGAAAGCTCCATCTACCAGCTCAAAGTGGTGACCCGAGCTGCTGCTTTTGATATGGTAATAAGTCAGTGAAATGATTGTGTTTTATCATCATTAAGACTCTTATTTATTTTTTAAAAATATGAACTGTGCGGGTCCAAGAATTTGAATTAGCTGAAGATAGTTGTGAATTTTTTATAAGCAGCTTTTCGTAAGTAAAATAAAATGAATTTCATAACTCAGCTGGTAATCTTTTCACTCTCTTCAAAATGGCATTTGAATTTGGCAGGAAATGAATGCTGCTATCGCCCAGGTTTCAAGAGAAGATCCTCCTGATTCAGGCTGACTTAAAAAAAGTCCTCTATCGAAGAAATACTCCTCTTTTTATTTCAGATAATTTGGAAGGAAGCTAAGCAGTCATTTGAAAATATGACAAGACTTTTTTTTTTTTTTTCCAGGTCCTGCCCTAGTCTGTTGACAGAAATCATCCTCTGTCAGGTTCTAATCACAGATGTGGCTGTTGAACCAGGAAGTGGATGTCAGGCAGGACATAGCATCATATTAGCTTTATTTCATAGATGTTCAGTTGCTAAGTTGTGTCTGACTCTTTGCGAGCCCTTGGACTGCAGCACACTAGACTTCCCTGTCCTTCACTATCTCCCAGAGTTTGTTCAAATTCACATCCATTGAGTCAGTGATGCTATCCAACCGTCTCATCCTCTGTCGCCCTCTTCTCCTCCTGCCCTCAATCTTTCCCAGCATCAGGGTCTTTTCCAATGAGTCAGCTCTACTCATTAGGTGCTCAAAGCATTGGAGCTTTCATAGATGAGGAAGTAAAATTCTGCAAGACTCTCATCAGGCCATGCAGCTGGCTCATACAGAACTGGATTGGAATCCGGTTTCTTCCAGTCCAGCGCTTTTTTCCATATGACCTGATGCCCCCACACATCCTGCCCTTCCATCAGTACCTTGAAAGGAAACATTTCTAAAACTCTGGTCACTACTTATTGGTTGACACTGTTTATATTTGTTGATGATTCACTGAGGACAATGGAGTGAAACAGAGCAATCACAATGTTGTTTCATATATTTTTAAGCAGTCAAGACTTAGGCACTAGATTTTTAGATGGATGAAGCTCTGTCTTGTTTTAAAGCATAATTCTTTGAACTGCTAAAGCCATCAGTCTACTCATTTATTCAGCAAGTCCTTATTGGACACTTGCTATGTGATAGTGTATACCTGGGGACACCACCTGGTTGGTTTGCCCAGAAATCCATGTGATCCGTGTGGAGGTGGGTTATGGACCGTCCTCGGAACAGTCTGTGTAACTGCCTCCTTTCTCAGAAAGGCAGCTGGGTGCTCATTGCTGAAGGCAAACTCCAAATGTCCTCGGTCCGGCAAACCCTCAAGTTAACTAAATACAAATGTCACTTCTACAGTTTCAATCAAACCTCAAATGCTGTGCCAGAAATTAGTATGCTGAAGCTCCAGATGACCAGCATTATGAAAAGCATTTATGCATTCTCTGGACTGTGACTACGTGTTTAATATCCAATTAAAGAATAGGGACTTTCGCTGGTAATGATAAGAGACAAACAAAGCCGTAATTACCCAGAGAGAAAAGGGTGGTGCATGACTTCAAAGCACAAAATTAAACACCGAGTGAAATTTTCATGCCTCTGCTGAATTACTCCCAGAATCAGATTTTGGTTTTTGGGGATTCTATAATTATATATTCACAATGTATGCTTGTCCATAAAAATTGTAACTTTATGCAATATTTCCAAGATATGTATTTTTTCAGGAACCATTTGCACAGTCTAGTTCAAGAGTTGATTTAGTGTGCAATCAGAAATGAAGTTTTCAAATTAGATTGAGATCAGGTTCTGCGTCTGGGAAACAGGAATTAGGGAGGGTACCAGATCTTTACTTAGTGTCTTTGGTTGCCCTTCAGAATCCTGAAAGTTTCAGAATTAGCATCAGCATACCTGTGAGTGGCATCCGTGAAAGCGATGGAGTTTTGAACACTTAGCTGACTTTCCCTCTTAGGACACATAGGTTGTTGACACACCGACGATCATTTTCCATGCTCCCCCGTCTTCAGCACCCTTCAGAGCCACGACTGCCCTACATTGTGGGGTCACATGGGTGGATGAGGATCAGGGTGGGTCTTTCAGAGTCTTTGGGGCCATTTCTCAACTTGTGATGCATCAGAGCATTAGAAGAAGAGCTACATTCTGCTCAGGAGGTCAAATGTTATTGGTATTTGTATCAATGGTATGTATTTCCATGTCGCAATATATTTTAAGAAACCCCCTCACCCTTTCCCTGATAGCTCAGTTGGTAAAGAATCCGCCTGCAATGCAGGAGACCTGGGTTCGATCCTTGGGCTAGGAAGATCCCTGGAGAAGGGAAAGGCTACCTACTCCAAAATTCTGGCCTGGAGAATTCCATGGACTGTATAGCCCATGGGGTCACAAAGAGTTGAACACGACTGAGCGACTTGCACTTTCACTTTTTCAAAAATGAATTTATCTATTTACTTTTGGTTGTACTGAGTCTTTGTTGCGGTGTGTGAGCTTCTCGTCTTGGTGTCTTCTCTCGTGGAGCACAGGCTCAAGGTGCTTGGTCTTTGGTGGTTGCAGCTTGCGGGCTCTAGAGCACAGGTTTAATAGCCGTGGCCCGCGGACTTAGTTGCTTTGCAGCGTGTGGGATCTCTCTGGATCAGGGACCGAACCTGTAGCATTGGCAGGCGGATTCTTATCCACTGCATCACTTGGGAAATCCAAGAACCCCTTTTAATTTACCCTGCTGCCCTTCAGTGTGCCAACACTCATTCCGCCAATGCACCACAGGGGGACTTTTGATAGTTTCCCTCAAGAATCCCACCTGGGGGTCTTATCCTCTTTCTCTGTGCTCTTGGTATTCTGTGAAATGCAGCAGAGAACAGAGGCACTCGCAGGCACTAGCAACCATGACCCGAACTCCTGTTTTGTTTCTCTTTGAACCTTGTATTCGTCCCGAGCTCCTGTCTTCTGGGGTTTTTTTTGTAACATATGTATGTGGTTTCCTCCACTGAAGATTCATTGACATTGTATCAATTTCGGGCGTCCAACATGATGAGCTGATATCTGTGTATTGTGAAGTGATCACCACACTACTTATAGTATAACATCCATCGCACACAGAGTTACATATTTTTTTTTCTTGTGATGGAAAATTTTCAAGAACCACCCTTTTAGTAACTTTCAATACACAATATTGTTAACCGTAGTCACCATGCTGTATATTACATCTCCAGGACGTTTACTTGTTTTATTACTGGACGTTTGTACCTTTTGACCTTTTTCACCCATTTCACTTCCCCTACCACCTCCCCCAAACCCACATCAACCCCGTCTGTCCTCAGCGCATTACTTTTTGAGGCTAGAGATGAGACTCTTTCACTTCTTTGTATCACCTACACTGCATAGCATAGTAATGTCTACATAGAAAGTACACAGTAAATAGCTCTTGACTCTATAATATTTATAAAGTACACTTGTAAGTCCAAAGAGTGTGCTTCTGTTTAGTCTTATAATGTCAAGGCTAACTTTCTAATGTAAGGACACTTTTTTGATTACAGCCCTGAGCACGTAGAAGTTAATTCACTGAGTCTTGTTTCCAGGAGTAAAATATGAGGTAAGACATGCTGACTGAGTTTCAAGTTTTCATCAAGGAATTCTTGAAGAGCTCTGAGATCAGACACATAAGTAGAACCACAAAGCACACATCAGATGATTGACTTTCTCTTACTGTAAAGAGTTTTGGACTCTGAAAACTTCACAGAACTGCTGGCTGTGTTTTTGAGGCAGAGCGTCTCTGACCTTGTTCTGTACGGACACAAGGTGACGCTGGTTTAAAATCAAAGAGGGGCTGATGGTGGATGTGATTCAGGAACCCTGAAAAGTGCAAGATACTTTCCCACGCATCTTCAGGCACTGAGCACCTGCCATTGACTTGTTGCAAGTTTATTTATGGAGAACACATGCTGAGAGTTAGTACTGTTTTGTCAAAACCTTCTGTGACATCTCCCCACTTGGGCTTGGGCATGGTGACTTCACTGTGAGCTGTGGGACGTGGTCCATGGCCTGGTGGGCAGTCACGACCCAGCCACACACCTGAGCCCTGGCAGAGCACCTGGAGCTGTGATGCACTGGCAGGTACTCCGCATATTTACTGTGCTTTACCGGCGTGGGTACTCTTCCCCATGAGAAAACAAACTTAACTGCACCAAGATTTCCAACACAAAAATATTTCTAACAGCTTTTTTCTTTCCCTTTCCTACAATCTTTATCTCCTGGTATCAATTTTATTCAATTCCAGAATATATATATACATGTTTCTTTTTGTTTGTTGTATATATATAAATTACTTTCCTTGTTCAGTTCAGTTCAGTGGCTCAGTCATGTCTGACTCTTTGTGACCCCATGAACTGCATCACGACAGGCCTCCCTGTCCATCACCAACTCCCAGAGTCCACCCAAACCCATGTCCATTGAGTCGATGATGCCATCCAACCATCTCATCCTCTGTCGGCCCCTTGTCCTGCCCTCAATCTTTCCATGCATCAGGGTCTTTTCAAATGAGTTAGCTCTTCGCATCAGGTGGCCAAAGTACTGGAGTTCATCTTCAACATCATCCTTCCAGTGAACACCCAGGGCTGATCTCCTTTAGGATGGACTGGTTGGATCTCCTTGCAGTCCAGGGGACTCTCAAGAGTCTTCTCCAACACCATACTTTAAGAGCATCAATTCTTCAGCACTCAGCTTTCTTTATAGTCCAACTCTCACATCCATACATTACTACTGGAAAAACCATAGCTTTGACTAAATGGACCTTTGTTGGCAAAGTAATGTCTCTGCTTTTTAATATGCTGTCTAGGTTGGTCATAACTTTCCTTCCAAGGAGTAAGCATCTTTTAATTTCATGGCTGCAATCACCATCTGCAGTGATTTTGGAGCCCAGAAAAAATAAAGTCAGCCACTGTTTCCACTGTTTCCCCATCTATTTCCCATGAAGTACTGGGACCAGATGCCATGATCTTAGTTTTCTGAATGTTGAGCTTTAAACCAACTTTTCCACTCTCCTCTTTCACTTTCATCAAGAGGCTCTTCAGTTCTTCTTCTCTTTCTGCCATAAGGGTGGTGTCATATGCATATCTGAGGTTATTGATATTTCTCCCGGCAATCTTGATTCCAGCTTGTGCGTCCTCCAGCCCAGCGTTTCTCATGATGTACTCTGCATAGAAGTTAAATAAGCAGGGGGACAATATATGGCCTTGATGTACTCCTTTTCCTATTTGGAACCAGTCTGTTGTTCCATGTCCACTTCTAACTGTTGTTTCCTAACCTGCATACAGGTTTCTCAAGAGGCAGGTCAGGTGGTCTGGTATTCCCATCTCTTTCAAAAATTTCCACAGTTTCTTGTGATCCACACAGTCAAAGGCTTTGGCATAGTCAATAAAGCAGAAATAGATGTTTTTCTGGAACTCTCTTGCTTTTCCATGATCCAGCGGATGTTGGCAATTTGATCTCTGGTTCCTCTGCCTTTTCTAAAACCAGCTTGAACATCTGGAAGTTCACAGTTCACATACTGCTGAAGCCTGGCTTGGAGAATTTTGAGCATTACTTTACTGCCATGTGAGATGAGTGAAATTGTGCGGTAGTTCGAACATTCTTTGGCATTGCCCACTTTGTTGTTAGAAGTTTGTAATTTTTATATAGATGTCCCCCAAAGATTGTCCCCCTCCAGCGCCTCACCAGGGACTGGAGGGGCTTCCTCTGTCATCCCCAGTCTCATTTTTTGTCCCCCTCCTCACCTTACACTCAGTGTTTCCAGAACATGCTTTGCCATTTGCCTTATATGGTGTTCTCTCTGTTTAGAGAAATCCTTGCTCTTGAATAAGTTTCATTTGTCCTGTAAGTTGTCCTTGAATAAGTCTCACCTGTTCTGTAGGGATCAAATCTGCGAGTTCCTCCAGGAAAACCTCACCTGAGCCTCCAGACTTGGGAACCTGTGGTTCCTGTCCCTCCCAACCGTGTTCCCTTCCCACCCTGCTCAGCTGCTCACGCCTCTGAGCGCATCACCTGCTGGCCTGTGTGTGCGCCTGGCAGGGCGCCCTTGACACAGGGGCCTGTTCTGTGTGCTGCTTCCTCAGGGTCCAGCACAGGGTGGGAGCCTGAACATGTTCTCAGGGTGAGAGGCTCTGTGTCCCAGGACTGAGCCCTCCTCACAATGCAGTGAGCTTTGGGGACGACGGAGGAACCAGTCAGGGTGCGGGCTCCCGGGTCACACGAGGGTGCCGGGTGCTCGGGGAGCCCGTGACTGGCTTTGTCTCTGGTGGATTTGGTCTGAAGGCTCTTTTCTAGGAGATGGCCTGTTGTTACCTTGCTGGGGATGTGCCTGCAGAAGGCTTCAGAAGGCTTCAAGACTGCAGTGGGTCACTGAGCTTTGTAATTAGCTGCTTGTGACCACCACCCCCATGCCTGCACGCACGCACGCACGCACGCACGCACCACGCACGCACCACGCACGCACCACGCACGCACGCACGCACGCTGTGGAGAAGTGTTCTGTGGCAGGCGCAGGGGTTGCCATCTCAGCACTAACTGCCCGCTCCTCCTGGCCTTAGCAGAGAGAGAGGCTCATCTCAGGGGTTCCATCTGCCCCGGGGGAGGTGAACTTGGACCTCAGGGCAGCCTGCTGGGCAGGGTGGGGCCTGCAGTCCGCCCCTCCCCCATGGTGCAGGCACCCCCCTCCATGGGGGCCCATGTGGACTTGCTGTCATCACTGTGCAGGGTAAGTGTGTGTGCCTGTGTGTGTCTGGGGATGTGCACACCCGCGCAGAGCCAGCTTCACGGTATAGTACTACATGGCACACAGGCTTTGTAGCCCGCAGAGCACTCACATTCCAAGGTTTCTCAGCAATGCTCTCAACACTCCTCTGCCCTGAGCTGGGATAATGGCCATAGCTTTACACGAGGGTACAGTAGAGACCGGGGGAGACTGTGACTTGCCTAAGGTGGTACAGCTTCCAAGCGAGCCAGTGGGATTGGAATTTGTGGCTTCTGGCTGCCCACCTGTCGCGACGGGCTTGTCTGTGGCACCCTGTGAATTTTTCAAGAATGGCCTGCTGCTGCACTTCATAGTCAGGGTCCGCAGAGAGGCGGGCGGGCTTCAGGGGCTTTACACTGGCCGGCAAACTGTGGTGTTCTAGAGTGGGTGGTGAAACGGTAGCTCTCAAGTAACACTCGAATGTACCTCAGTGTTGAACCAGAGGGGCTCAGTTAGAATGGAGTAGAACAATTAGAACAGGTGAGGTAGTTCATTCTGTAAGTCCTGGGAGTCAATACCCTCATATATGGTGTTGATAGGTCTGTCTGATGCGAAGAGCTGACTCTTTGGAAAAAACCCTAATGTTGGGAAAGATTGAGGGCAGGAGGAGAAGGGGGCAACAGAGGATGAGATGGTTGGATGGAATCACCAACGAAATGGACGTGAGTTTGAGCAGGCTCTGGGAGATAGTGAAGGACAGGGAAGCCTGGCGTGCTGCAGTCCACAGGGTCACAAAGAGTCAGTCTGAACAACAACAGCAACAAGGTCTGGTTTGGATATATTCTCACCTCTATTTCACATAGGATTCTAGTCCAATTATGACATGATCTTCCTGTGTCTTTTTCTAGGCAATTAATGACTTTCTGAGAGTGCTCACGTGGATGATTGCCATCTGTCTGCTTGCAGTAGACCATTCTCATTCATTCTGATTTATTTTCAGAGTCATTAGCAGTTCTTGTGTCCTCTGACTAACGTTGCATGAATCTAACGTTTGGTTGGGTAACTTTTCTGCATTGCCGTCTTTGATAGGAAACCAAAGGAAGTTTCCTTTATTTCCGTGCGTTCACAGAGCTGACCCTAGAACAAGCTGCAGTGAAAGGAGATCCGATCTCATGGAGGTAGCGATTCTAAGAGAAAATAAGAAGAACATTCTTTCAAGGCTATCTGTAATCACCACTACGCCTGAAAAAAACAGACTGTGTTTTCCGAACAGCATTAAATTCTGACAGCTGCAAAAGTCACACACATTTATTCTTGCCTCACATCAAGATTTAGTGGACAGGTTTACTGCAGCCGTCATGTTGAGATGATAAAGTAAGAAAGGAGAAAAAAAGGAAAACATGCTCCCTACTCTTATAGCTTGGAAGGTAGTGGCTTAACAGATGCGTGAATCCCACTTACATTTTACACAGTCCATGGAAAAAGCAGCATCTCGAGTTTACTCGTGTTGTCATGGTGATGCCATGAGTGGCTCTTTTTCTCTTGGGGCTCTAGGTCTATCTGCACAGACGGGACGGCTGAGACCTGCTAGGATCCTTGCTCCAGGAGCTACAGCTCTCAAGGGATGTGTATTCAAGGAATTTCTCGACGGTATTGTCAGTCATCTCTCCGCGGGCTTTGACACCAGAGAATTTAGCTCCAGGGTGGAGGGACTCATGACTTTAGCAAAAGGGAGTGGTTGTGGATTTGGCATTGTCCGTCTCTTTGAAAAGCCAGAGGCTACTATCTGCCTGGGGAAGCCTTGAGCAAGCATTTCCTTTTGATGGGACACTTCAGGGTTTAAGTTGTTCCCTGGGGGTGGCATGCAAAGTGCCCTGTGGGGTTTTGGAATCTTTTAATTTGCGGCCTGTGAGGACCTAAGAATGTTTGCAATGCAATTACTTGCTTGGTTGTGTCCGACCCTTTGCGACCCCATGGACTGTAATCAGCCAGGCTCCTCTGTCCATGGAATTCTCCTGGCAAGAATACTAGAGTGGGTTGCCATTCCCTTCTCCAGGGGATCTTCCCAACCCAGGGATCAAACCTGGATCTCCTCTGAGCCACCACAGAAGCCCTAAGAAGGGTTAGTTGCTCTCAAAAATGATTTTTTGGAAAATTCTTCAGCCATTGCTGTTCTCACAAGAAGTCCAACAGGCTTTTTTTTCTCCCCGGTAATAGTGACTTTTCACTTAATACTGAATTGGACCTGCCATTATTAATATTTTGGGATTATAAAAATTTTTAATGGTCGTAAGTATAAATTCCAAAAGAAATATGATGAGCTAGCTGCCTACTGTAAAAAAAAGTGAGAATGATATTACTTTCTACAAGCACAACCAAAAGGAATGAAAGAATATTAAACCCACTGGATGTTTCACACACCTCATTCCTCACAGTCCACATAACCACTCACTGTAGAATTCACAGCTGCTGAATCTCACAGTCTTTCAACCTGCATCAAAATAGTTAAGTCTAAATCACCCTTGGTCATATGACCCAAGAAGGGGGGAGTCTTTTATCTTATAGCTTTCTATTTAAAAAGTTGCTTATAAAAATGCAACCAAAAAAAAAAAAATGAGAGAGAGACATGCTTCTGCCAGGGCTTTCAGCAAAAACCTGTGGCAGTTGGGAGAACCAAGTGAAGCCGCATATAATGTCCCATTAAAGTGTTTGAAATTTTTATTTATGTAAGAAAAATGCTGTTGCTTAAAGATAGTTTGAGGCAATAAACAACAATATGGACAAAACTCTGAATTTAAAGCAGGTTTTAAAGAGACTACTTTCCAGAGGCAAGTTTGGCACCATCTTGGAAGAACCCCCAAGAGTTCAATTTAAAATTTACAAAAGCATGCTGGGTTCCAAGTTCCTGAATTCAGCCAGTGGGGATAGTTGATCTTAAGGGTGGAGATGTAAGTATGGAATAACAGCCATCCTGGGGTGGGGCTGAAACTTCTCAGTGGAGCAACGGGAGTCAGTCTTGTGCACCAACAGACCTTAGAAGGGAGGCAGAAAACCTGGGGGAGCATGAGGGGCAGCCTGTCACATTGTGCGGCATCGAGGGGGTGGGCAATGAAGAGTCAAGGGAGAAGCAGAGACCAGAGAGAAGCAAGAATGGCAAGACTTGGGTTTCTAAAACATGACCTCCGGGGTGTGAACTTCCGTGACTGAGAAAAGTCAGAGTTGACCGAGAATTGATCGAACCAAGGCATGAGAAGAGAAGGAAGGGTCTCCGTTTCAAAGCAGAGGGGAGAAGCTGTTCGGCTCCATCCAGTTTAGAGCATGAGCGAGGAGCTGTCCAGCAAGACCACGTGTGCTCACACACTCAACAAGCCAGTGGTATAAATCCAAGACACAGACTTTTGGCACTTCAGATTTGCAAAAACAAGACATTTGTGCTCTACTTCAACTTACTTCTTGAAGAACCAGCTGGGGAAGGGGCCAGCCCTCCCAGAACAGCCCAATTGTGATCCCACCTATTCGGAAACAAAACAAAGCAAGGCATATTTTAGTAAATTATCCCAAACCATGACTTGCAGAGTTGAAGTTGACAATTTGTCTCTTATTCTGATGAGTTTGCAAGAAATTGTATGGGTCTTTAGGAATTTTTTTGGTGCTAATTCACTCAGTCATGTCTGACTCTTTGCAACCCCATGAACTGTAGCCCACCAGGCCCCTCTGTCCATGAGATTTTCTAGGCAAGAATACTGGAGTGGGTGGCCATTTCCTCTTCCAGATTCGTTTGGTAGTAGGTTTCAATGGTGTATGAGAAATGATGTCAATGAACAGCTCAGAGACAAAACAAGAGAGGTAGAATATTTACAACCACCACCTCTATTACGGTTGAAATTTCTGAGAGGCTACTCACAAACTCCAATTGCTAAATTCAGAAGTCACTTGTTAGTCCATATTCTACCCAGCATCTGAGAGGTGTTGGGTATTGTTGCATATTAAATACATGTGTCCTTCAGTATTTAGCCTGTGACTCTCTTCTCACTCTCCCTTGGTGCTTGAGTCCCTTTGAAGACATCATTTTTTCCAACTTTATGTCTCTACATCAGATATCTATACTTCTAGTTCTGCTCTTCATGTTTAGATTTGACCAAGTCTTCAGTCACTCATGAGCATGGACTTGTTGCAAACCTAACCATCCAGAGAAAGTGCTCAGAGAAGTGCTGTGTTTGGAGTGTAAGAAGGAGCTGGCTAAGCAAAGAGATGTGGGGACAGCTAAGCTGGTAGAAGGACACACACCTGGAAGCCTGGAGGCCAGAGCTGGTGCCCTGCATGGTGTCTGGAGCATGTTGTGTGTGGGGTCTCTGCAGGCAGAACGGGGGCACCGTCCAGAGGTCAGCAGGGATTTGCTGACACGATCCTGTGAACCTGTAAGGGACTGCGGTTTTGTCATGATTGTAGGGAACTGTTGCAGAATTTTAATGACTGTTATGATGTGTGTAGGTTTGCCTTTTAGAAGAATTACTTTGGTGACAGAGAGGAGAATGAACTGAAATGGGTTCATTGGGACCAGTTAGAAGGCACTTCAGGATCCAGGTATGCAATGTTGAAAAGCCCAAGCTGAGATGCTGGCAGAATAGGTTAAAGGTAGCAATTTAGAGTGGTGTTTAGGAAAGTGAATTGGAAGGGGGTTATCATCAAGTGGATGGCAAGTGAGATGGAAAGGTGTAGTGTGACCATCAGAATTCAGATTCGGGAAATTGAGAAGATGATTACACTTCTCATCAAGAAGAGGAAAATATGGAAGTGGATACTGAGGAAGAGATGATAAGTACAGCTCCTCCTCAGTGACACTCGCTGTCTCTCAGTCTCTCTCTAGTGTGATGTCTCGGAAGGTATCTCATAAGAAATAGGATAAGGATAGTATAAGGAAGATCCCTGATGGAACATAATTCTTACCTGTGAAACAAAAAAAGAATTCTACAAGCACAATCTGTCTCTGTCTCCATCTCTGTCTCTCTCTGTCCCCCATCCACACACACGCACACACACACACACACACACACACACACGCACACTTGCTTGAGAGGAAATGATCAGATTTAATTATAGACAGGTCCTGGAGACAAGTAGTTGTGTGTGTTTTTAATGGCTCTTCCGTAGACCATCTGGATGCCCACATACTTCCTTGCATGTGGAGATGCTCTCTGTGGCTTTGGCATTTTTGTGGGAATGAGTAATTTTGTAGGTCTGCTGTTTACATCAGTGATTTTGCGTCCCAGGCTCCAAGAACTTTGGGTACAGAATGTCTTATAAAGTTATTGTTTTTAAAAGGTCTGATATCAGATCAGTCCTTTCTGGAAGGAGAGCCTTCAAAATAGGGAGTTCAGTTGAAATTATTTTCAGCTGGGTAAAGCCTTGAGATGTTGCTCTATTTCCATTAACATATTGTTTCTTCTCCACGAACCTGTACATACGATGTGCTCACAATGCTGTATTTCAACAAGATCTCCACTGGCTTATCAACATAGAATCATTGTCAGTCACTTCTTAGCAAATGATCACCAGACACGTCACCCTCCCTATGGGTGGCCCTGGGCACAACCTCTTTGTGGGTGCCCCTCCTCTCAGGGGCCCTGGCTCCCACAGTTGGGTGATGCCCAGGGTGGAGCTGGCCAACTCAGGCCAGTCTGGACTCCCTTCTTGCTTTGTGAGTATTACTTTCCTGTTCTTGGACTCTGTGTGCTGTTTGTCCATCTCATCATTGCGCTATTGACTCACCTTGAGCATGAACATGACCAGAACCACAGAACCTTGTCATATGTGTTGCTTCTGATTCACATCTTCTCCAATAAATTCTTATTCCAGGAGCTGAACTTAACAGTTACCTGTAGACTTGGTGCATGGTTTAGCCTGTGGTTTATAAAAATAGCATAACAAAATGTAAGACATAATAATATAAACAGACAGGCTTCCCTGGTGGCTCAGACAGTAAAGAATCTGCCTGCAATGCAGGAGACCTGAGTTCGATCTCTGGGTCAGGAAGATCCCCTGGAGAAGGGAATGGCCCCCCACTCCAGTATTCTTGCCTGGAGGATCCCATGGACAGAGGAGCCTGGCGAGCTACAGTCCATGAGGTCACAAAGACTTGGACACAACTGAGCGACTAATACAGACATAATATTTACATATGATATATTTAACACATGCATTATATTAAATATAAATAATAAAAATAGTAAATATAGAATCAGCAGAAATAAAGTAGCATACTCCAGCACCCACATGTGTGTGTATATATGTGTGTATGTATGTATGTGTGCATGAGTGTATGTATGTGTGCATGTGTGTGTTTGTGTGTATGTGTATGTGTGCACCCGTGTATGTGTGTGCATGTGTGTGTGCATGTGTGTATGTATGTGTGTATGTGTGTGGATGTGTATGTATGTGTGTTTGTGTGTGCATGTGTGTGCGCATGTGTATGTGTGTATATGCATGTGTGTATGTGTGTATATGCATGTGTGTATGTGCGCACATGTGTGCATGTGTATGTTTGTGTATGTGTGTGCGTGTGCACATACGTATGTGTGCATGTGTATTGTGTGTGTGTTTGTATATGTATGTTTGTGTGTGTATATGTGTGCATGTGTGCGTGTTTATGTATGTATGTGTGCATGTGTGTGTGCATGTGTGCGCGTGAGTGTATGTGTGTGTATGCGTGTGTGTGCTTGTGTATGTATATGTTTGTGTGTGTATGTGTATGTGTGTGTGTTTGTGTATGTATGTGTGCTTGTGTGTATGCAGGTGTGTGCGTGTGTGTATGTATGTGTGCATGTGCATGTGTGCATGTATATGTGTGTTTGTGTGTGTATGCGTGTGCGCACGTATGTGTGTATTTGTGTGCATGTGTGCACGTGTGCATGTGTGCATGTGTGTATGTGTGCATGTGTGTGTTTGTGTATGTATATGTATGTGTGTGTGTATGTGTGCGTGTGTATGTGTGCGTGTGTGTGTGTATGTGTGTGTGGCAGATAGCAGGTTCTGGCGAGCAGGGCACGGGGACATTTTGCTCTTGGTGACAGAGGACAGGAAGGCAGGAGTTTTGCCAGGAGGGCGGGGCTGCTTAGGGCCCACCCTGGGGTCCTGGTCACCCACATGCGCTGTGTGAACACAGGGTGCCTGGAGAGGGAGGAGGAGCTCAGCAGGGGGCAGGGAGGCCGGGGCACGGCAGAGAATGAGTGTGGAGCCCAGAGCTAAGGCAGAGGCTTAGTGGGAGGAAGCCCAGGTCGAGTTCACCTCAGCCACCCGGTGTCCTGGGCCACCCCAGGCCCTGACTCTCAGTCCCCTCACTGGCCGAAGGGACAGTGTCCACTGTGAAGCGTGGCTGCGAGGGTGACAGACCCACTGGGCACGTCGCCTGGCCCCTGGCGGGGCGCCCTGTGGTGGCCGAAAGCTGGTGGCCCAGAGTTATGCGGCATAGTGTGAGACCCCTTGGCAGCCACAACCACAGGAGGCCACCTCCCTGCCCCGTGTTTGCCCATCTGTAGACTGGGGTGACCACGTGCTTCCTTTGCAATGGAGCAGCACCTGCAGCGGGCCCTGCCAAGTGCCAAGTCGGCACGGGAAAAATGTTAGTCATTGTTAGGAAGGGGTAGTGATTAGTACTATTTTCCTATTTCCAATGTTGCTTCTGACCATTCTCAGGGCTAAAGGATTTCTTAATGAGTAAAAAGTTCTAGAGATGTCTGTTTTGATTTTTAAGTTATACCAGTACTTCAAGCTAAAAAGGAAACTTAGCAAAAAAAAAAAGAATCAAATCCTAGAATCTTTTTGGGAGAAGATCCTACAAACAAATCCAAGTGTATTGTGAGTCTGGAAAATGAGCTACATTGAAAGCACCATGCTGCTCTCAATAGTATCGATTTTTCTGAAGGGGAAGTGCTTGGCAGGGGCCCCAAGGCTTCCTTCTGAGCCAGTCCAGACCCACTCCCACCCCACTGGATGGAGCAGAGGCCCAGTTTGTCTCCCAGTTTATGTCCTCACACCACACCAGGCAGCGCCTGCTGTAAAGCAGAAAGACCCCTTACACTCTCTTGAGCTTCGGGGTTCTCTCCCAGGGCCGTTTTGGGGAAGCATTTCACATTCTGTGTGATCCTGCTGTTGTGGTCTCAGAGGCTGCTGACAGTTGCAGCTTCAGTGATTTTGCTTTCCTCTTGCCTCAGTCGTTTTGCTTTGAAGCTCAGCCAGGGGAATAGACCTCACTTTCGTGCCTCCGGGTCTTGGCCAGGCCACCAAAGGCTCTCAAGTGACCCCATGTTGGAAACCCACTGGCAGCTGAAAAGGTAACCTGAGAGGTTAAGATCGGTTGTTGGATAAAGCAGGAGAGAGGTCGGGCTCAGGACCTCAGACTTTATCGCACTCATTGTCAGCTTTCTTAGGTTGCCTCTGTTGTACGTCGGGTGCTAAACTATGTGGGGGAGGGGGCAATAATAAGTCAGATCTTCTTCATTCTCTTGGATGGTGCATCTACATCCTGGTTGAGCAGAGAGATGGATAAACTAAAGGCAGTGAGCAAGGTCAGCATGCTGTGGGACCCTGTATGAGGTCTTGTTCCAGTCTGTCTGGGGAATGGGTACCCAGAGAGGCTTAGGGGCTAAGCTGAGTTCTGGGTGAGAGCAGCAGGGTGAAGAATTCCTGAGAGGAAAGAGTGTGTCTAGAGACCTGGAGAAGTTGCTGTGTTTGGAGACATTGTACAGAGTTCAGTGTGTCTGGAGCACGGACCTCAAGCTGCAGGCGTTGGTGAAATACAGGCTCCTGGACAAAGAGGAAGGGTTTTGTCATTACGGCTTTAAAAGTTAGATGGGAGTGTTCGGTCCTGTGGGTGGTGGGGACACATTGAGGAGTTTTTAATCAGGGAAAAGTGAGCAGACATTTGCAAGGCTCTCCTCCAGAATTCACTCAAGAGGCCAAATTACAGATCCAAAGATTGCTTGATGAGCAGAAAATTGGAGCAAAGGAGCTGAATGATCTGAAGAAATATTCCCAGCCAAGTCGGTTCCCTGGCGGATGGGCACCCCCACCGTCTGGGGATCGTCTGCACAATCAGTGCACATTCCGTGCATGGTCGGGGGATAGTCGGTCTGAAGAGCTGACCCAGTCGTGCACAGTCCTTCCTGGTCATCAAGAACAGTCTCCACCTCCCAGGCCTGTGCGTCACTGCATTCCTGCTCCCAAGCTTCGTGCTTATTTCACATCGCTTTCTTGTTAGATAGACTTTTTCCCAGTGAGCCCTTTGTCTCCGATCATTAGCGACACACTCAGATTTTGTTTCCTTGGGCAGGTTGCTGTGGGAACGATGACCACAGAGAATGAGCTCCTGCACTCTCACTTGGGGATGGAACCTGTTTTGTCCCAGTGCACTGGTGACCACCCTGTGGATTAGCAATAAGGACAACCAGGAAAAGAACAAACATCTGACTGGATGTGAAGCACCCTGGGGACTGAAAACTTGAAATGAGAAGTTGGAGCATGCAAATGTTATTTCTTCTCTCCCATTTACTGTTTGACTTTGGGTGAACGATGGCATTTATCTGAGCTTTACTTTTCTCATACAAAATGTAATTAATGAGGCTGTCCTGATGTGGTTGCTGAGAAGATGAGATGAGTTAACGATTTGGAAAATGCTTTGTAAACTCTTGCTTTAGGAAAAGAGGAAAATCAAAGCACGTGCTTTGTTATTACAAAAAAACATTTGCCTGCACTTTTAAAAGGTAATCCTCAAAATAATCATTTTAATCCATAAGGAAGTTGAGACTCCAGGAGATGAATCGCCTTGGTCATGATCCAGGAGCCCTGAAGGTGGAAGCACAGTTATCTGTTCTCCTAGTTTCTAGACCAGCACTCTCACCAACACACCATTCAGGTTCTGCTTGGCGCAGGCCAAAGACTCATTTCACTGGCTTCTGTCTCTCAACCAGAACTCTATGTACTTTCCTCCCTTGGAATTGGAAATGCAGACACTTAATTATCACTTTCAATTGCTTGAAATTATAGGACTACAGACTTACTGGCACGTGTTTCTGAGAAAAATCATATTCTAAACTCTGAAATAATCATCTCCATTTTTTTTTCCATGTTCAAGATGAACACAGAGACTCTGACACCATTTGTTATAAACTCACAGTATTTCCTAGGATAACTTGCAGGTTTTGAAAGTAACTCTTAACGATGTAGAGGGTGGATTGTTATATCATACTTCTCCATGCAACAAGCTAGGTTTTACCTGGTGCCACACCCAGATCACTAAGAAGATTTTGGGGTCCTTGCCTATGGCCGCTGGTAACAGTGGGATGTAACCTCGTGCTGGTGGCTGCTTTTAGGGGAGGGATTGGGCTTCCCTGGTGGTTTGGCAGTAAAGAATCCACCTGCCAATGCAGAAGACACTGGCTCCATTCCTAGGTCCAAGACGATCCCCTAGAGGAGGAAATGGCAACCCACTCCAGTATTCTTGCCTGGGAAATCCCATGGAGAGAGGAGCCTGGCAGGCTACAGTCCATGGGGTCACAAGGAGTTGGACAAAGCTGTGCAACTGAACGGGATCTTAGAGGGAATAATGGTGCAAACAACACAAGTAGAGCCCCTCACGTGTGAGCATTTGTGCCGAACATGCTGGTCTGGCTGGAGCAGAGGGTGTTGGACAAAAGCCATGAGAGATGGGCCTCTCTTCCTGATCCTGCGCACTCCCTGTCCTCCCAGTTTCCATGGAGGCGTGACTTCCTGGTCCACCTGGTGCAGGCAGGCAGTCCTTCATTACTTCATTACTAGCAGAGCAGACACATGCTCATTCGAGCAGCTGCTTTGTCCACCAGGCTGTGGGCTTCCTGAGGGAAGCTTCTGTGTCATTCTTCTTCGTGTCTCTATTGCCAAATACCTGCCTGCCTTAGAACTCACTAAATGTTTGAATAAACAAATGTAGGATCACCTCAAGATTCAGAACCCCCTGGGGATGTTCTGAAATCATTCAGATAACTTTGATGTTTGGATAGAAGATACGACTTATCTTCCCTTTTTCTGACTCCCTTTGGAGTCATACAGGAATTGAGGTGAAGGATATCTATATTCTGTCTTTTTTTTTTTTTTTAATTCCAGAAAAATCAGAGAGGCCTGTGAATGAGGATGGCAAAGACTCAGTAGTAAAACTCTGATGAGTTGCTGGGTGTTCTGAACTCAGAGTAGGCTGGTGCACCAGGAGTTGGTGATGTGAGGGAGGTGGGGAGTGTGGGTGGGGAGGCCAGGGAGGCTGAATGCTGACAAAGCCAGAGAAGACCACCGAGGATAGCATTTCAGCCATTGTTGTCCAACCATTGTTGTTGTTGTTCAGTAAGCTCCAACTCAGCTTGCCAGGCTTCCCTGTCCTTCTCTGTCTCCTGGAATCTGCTCAAACTCATGTCTATTGAGTCAGTGATGCCATCCAACCATCTCATCCTCTGTTGCCTCCTTTTCCTCCTGCCTTCAATCTTTCCCAGCATCAGAGTCTTTTCCGGCGAGTCAGCTCTTCGCATCAGGTGGCCAGAGTACTGGAGTTTCAGCTTCAGCATCAGTGCTTCCAGTGAATATTCAGGGTTGATTTCCTTTAGGATGAAATAGTTTTATCTCATTCCAGGTTAGGTTATAGCCTCTAGCTCTTCGTGCTGCTCCCTGTAGGAGGGTTGCATGTTCCGCCTGTGTCCATGTGACTGTCACTGTCTTTGTGTAGGTAGAATAGACCTTCTGTCTCTTCCTCAGGTTTGACCTTAGGACATCTTTGGCTGATGACCTATGAATCAATTAACATCTGCTGGGTAAGGGCAGAAATTTTAGAGGCAATTGCTCTTGGCTGGAGGACAGGCATGGCCGCTTTGCAGGTTGCTCCCTGGGCTGAGGGGCCACGTGCCGCAGAGCTGTGCCTTGGAGCAGAGCTGGTGGACCCGCAGGGTGCTTGTAACACAAACAGCGACTCAACCTCGGAGCAAAAATACACCATTATGTCATAAGCATCTGAGGTGTTGGGGCAGAGCTCATACAATTTAGAGTTGAGTAATTTCTAAAGACACACTTAAAAATTGAGCTGCAATCAAAGTAAAACACAAACACACATCATCTTAACAGAATGTTTTATATTTTTCAGTTTTTAAAGAAGTGCTTTCCTATTGCTGTCCCTCTGAATCTGGTGTTTATGTTGTTAGGACAGGCAGTGTGCTCTCCATGCTGTGGATCTGGAGGCAAGTATGACCTCTAGGGGCTCCCAGATCGCAGGTGGCATGGCTTCCATTGTGCCTAGGGGGATGGTAAACTGCACCCCAGTGATGCCCAGGATTCCCATTTCAGGGATTCTACTCTGGCCAAGGTTACAGTCGGCTTCACTTGTGGATTCTTGAGTTTCAAGAAGGGAAACAGTGCAGATGCCCATTAAGAAAGCATCTCCATCTTGTTTACTAAAGGAAGAGGACATTCTTTTCTATAGTTCTAGAGTGCTTATACATCAGCTCAGGGATTGTATGAGTCCGCATTGTTGATTGCAGCTGGGGATGATATTAAAAATATTTACCAGCTGGAAGCACATGGATGCTGACCAAGAAGAAGGGGTTCTATGCCCTGGCACATCCCTGGGGGAAGGTCTGTCCATGTCAGTTTCTGGACAGTAGTGAGGAATGGTGTCGGTGGGAGTGGATGCACATTACGGTGATTCAGGGTATTTAATTAGCCTTTGGAAGAACTAGTTGAGGCCTTCTCGGTTGGCACAGTGGAAAGACTTCACCTGCCAATGCTGGAGATGCAAGAGACTTGGGTTTGATTTCTGGGTGGGGAAGATCCCCTGGAGGAGGAAATGGCAACCCACTCCAGTATCCTTGCCTAGAAAATTCCATGGACAGAGGAGCCTGGCAGGCTACAATCCTTAGAGTCGCAAAGAGTCAGACACAGCTGAGCATACATGCATATTGCTGGAATTAGTTGAATGCTTTAACAAGTGGTACAACTGGACCAGTGTCTAATAATTAAGTACCAACCATTACTGCAAGAATAAAAGTGAGTTATTGGAAGGCTGGCTGGCAGCTCCCATATTTAAAGAAAACTTGGAGAGTTGGACCCGGAAAGGACTCAGTGAAGTGTTGCAGAGACAAGCTCCTGCCATGGGCTGTCGGGTCCTTCTGGTGTGGTCCCGCTGGGCTTGGCTGCCCCATCACTGGCCCCTCATCTCAGTGCAGCTGGAGCTCATCACCTCCAGTGACCCCTGGCCCAGAGGCTGAGCCCAGCAGTGTGGTCCCCTGCCCGCCTTTAAACCATGAGGTTGCAGGGATGGCAAGCATCTTTCTCTCTTCACTCCCCACCAATCCTGGCATTACTGCCATAGAGGAGAGATGTATGGGTGCTGGACGGCCATCATGACAAAGGTTTCCTTCAGGAAACTGGACCTCATGGTGTACCAAGCACATCACCGTGGTTCTCGGCTGTCTCTTCCACTAGACTGTGCACTTTAGAACAGGTAATGCTCTTCACTTTGACTACCCAAATCCTGTTGTGTATGTCCATCATATCCTGCATTTTTCCTTCACCAATTGTAGCTGCATATCCCATATTCAGCTGGGCTGGCGGAAGCACAAGCTGGAATCAAGATTGCTGGGAGAAATATCAATAACCTCAGATATGCAGATGACACCACTCTTATGGCAGAAAGTGAAGAAGAACTAAAGAGCCTCTTGATGAAAGTGAAAGAGGAGAGTGAAAAAGTTGGCTTAAAGCTCAACATTCGGAAAACTAAGATCATGGCATCCGGTCCCACCACTTCATGACAAATAGATGGGGAAACAGTGGAAACAGTGGCTGACTTTATTTTTTCTGGGCTCCAGAATCACTGCAGACGGTGATTGTAGCCATGAAATTAAAAGACACTTACTCCTTGGAAGCAAAGTTATGACGAACCGAGATAACATATTAAAAACCAGAGATATTACTTTGTCAACAAAGGTCCGTCTAGTCAAGGCTATGATTTTTCCAGTGGTCATGTATGGATGTGAGAGTTGGACTATAAAGAAAGCTGAGCACCGAAGAATTGATGCTTTTGAACCATGGTGTTGGAGAAGACTCTTGAGAGTCCCTTGGACTGCAAGGAGATCCAACCAGTCCATCCTAAAGGAGATCAGTCCTGGGTGTTCATTGGAAGGACTGATGCTGAAGCTGAAACTCCAGTACTTTGGCCACCTGATGCAAAGAGCTGACTCACTGGAAAAGACCCTGATGCTGGGAGGGATTGGGGGCAGGAGGAGAAGGGGATGACAGATGATGAGATGGTTGGATGGCATCACCGACTCAATGGACATGGGTTTGTGTGGACTCTGGGAGTTGGTGATGGACAGGGAGGCCTGGCATGCTGTGGATCATGGGGTCACAAAGAGTGAGACAGGACTGAGCGACTGAATGAACCCATATTCATCTTTCATGACAAACACATTCTTGATGAATGAATGAATGTATGAATAGGATGCAGTGCCCCAGTACTGGGTGATATTGGGTGATATAGTCATAGAGGCGGGAAGTCCAAGATCAAAGTATCTGCAGGGCTGGTTCCATCTGAAAGAGGTGAAGAAAATCTGTCCTGTGACTCTCTCCCAGTTTCTGGTGGTGGCTTGCAATGTTGGCATTCCTTGGTTGTCAGAAGCATCACTCTTATCTTCAGATGGGGTTCTCCCCATGTGTATCTGTGTCCTAATTTCCCTTTTTCATAAGGACACCAGTCATATCGGATTAGGGCCCAACCACAGCCTCATTTTCCCTGGAGAAGGAAGTGACAACCCACTCCGGTATCCTTGCCTGGGAAATCTATGGACAGAAAGGGCTGGTAGGCTGCAGTCCATAGGGTCTCAAATAGTCAGACATTACTGAGCACACACAGCCTCATTTTAACTTGATTCCATCTGCAAACACTCTCTACTATGTGTTGGATTAAGACCCAATATAACTGTTATTGGGGGGTGGGGGTAGCACAATTCAATCTATCACAGGCATCATTCTTGTTATTTTAATTTTTTTCTACAATTTTGTGAATTTGTGTGATATATACAAATGTGGGCATTGGTAATCCCTGACACCCCCCCAACCCGGCCCCCCAAAAAATACGATAGGGAAAGACAAGAAGATTGGTAAAAGGATCAGTAACACTACCTTCATTCCCACTCGTAGAATAAACAAAGCTGACCCCTCCTTGGTATATAGGTGGGGTCTTACTGTGGTGCATGGTCAGCCTGTGACATTGATCCTGTTCGAATGAGCCCCTGGGCTGTGCCTCCCCTTCGGGCACAGGTACAAGATCCATCTCTTCTTTATTAGAAATGATTCCGGAAGAAATTCAGATCCCTATGCTATTTCCATGTAGAAAATAGGAAAGAAAATCTTCCACTGCTCCTGCTAAGTTCTGCTCTCTCATTAGGGTGGGTCAGACATTGTTCATAGATCAACTGTTCTTCCTGCATAAATGGCAGCACAACAAAATTCAACGGTACTGGATCAATACCAATTTCATGTTTAGGCCTGGGGGTTATTCACTGGCAAGGCAGGACCAGGCAAGCCGTTCTGTCTGCTGCTAGGATTGCTAGTGTCTGTCCCCCGCAGGTGGTGGGAGGACCGAATGGATCCCCAGACAGCATCTTCAGGGCACTGCACTGATGTGTTTGTCAACAGGGAAAATTCTAAGGTTGCAAGTGTGGAGAGGATTTCTTTCTGCATAGATTTCTACTAGCCATAGATTGTAGAGTTTTCTTGTTACATTGCATGTTTCTAATTAGAAGATAATTACAATATTGTGATGGTTCTTGCTGTACATCAACACGAATCAGTATCAGGTATACATCTGTCCCCTCCTTGAAAACCTATGGGACATCATAGATTCTCGTTGGATATCATGACACTTGAAGAGATAGATACCAAAATAACTGAATCAGTCAAACACCTGGGGATGGGTGAGGGTGTGTGTCCCACAGAAGCCAAGGTTGGTGGGGCTGCCTATGGGCAACCCCGAGGCAGGAGCTCTGGGTGCAGCCCCCAGTGAATCTGGGGCTGAAGGAAGAGGAACATGCAACCATCACGAGACACACTTTTTCCAGCTCCCATTGCCACCAGACGTTTCTGCAAAGCTCTGCTGTATAAATAGCTTTGGATTTTCTGACAGAGCTTGGAGATAACAGGTAGCTATACCTCAAATGAAATGAATTGCCTTTTTTTTTTTTAAAGTGTGTGGATAGAAAATTGCTTTTCTCTAAAACTGGCATCGGCAAAGCTCTCTTCCTGGTCATGGATTAGTTCCCGAGCAGGAGTGGGAGTCTGGGGGGAGGCTGAATTGGGAGGGTTCCATGCAGACCTGGGGTGTGTTGGGAAATGCAGACACCTCATGACTCTTGGGTACAAGACAGGGGCCTGGAGCCTGGAATCTGGCTCCAGTGTACTGGGCAAAAATCAAATAAAAAAGAGCCTCAGTCAAGTTGAACTTTATGAAAATATCTTTTTGTGTGTCAACATGATTGGTTACCAGCAATTTTACAAGCTCTATCACCACTGCCCCTGACAACCCCTTTGGCAATTGCAGTTAATGTACAAGAGTATGGATGTGAGAACCGGACAATAAAGAAGGCTGAAAATCATGCTTTCGAAATGTGGTGTTGGAGAAGACTCTTGAGAGTCCCTTGGACAGCAAGGAGATCAAACCAGTCCATCCCAAAGGAAATCAACCCTGAATATTCATTGGAAGGATTGATGCTGAAGCTGAAGCTCCAATGCTTTGGCCACCTGATGCAAAGAGTGACTCACTGGAAAAGACCCTGATGCTGAGAAAGATTGAGGGCAATAGGAGAAAGGGACAGCAGAAGATGATTGGATGGCATCACCAAATCAATGGGCATGAGTTTTGGCAAACTCCAGGTTACTGGAGGACAGGAAAGCCTGGCTTACTGCAGGCCATGGGGTCACAAAGAGTTGAACATGACTTAGCAACTGAACAACAGTAACAGCAAGTGCTCTAAAGTCCTTGTGTAAATGGGCAAAGGAAGAGAGCAGAGGATTTAGCCTGTGCACTGGGCTAGAGACACCTTTGGTTCCATGGTTGGGGGCAGCCCTTCCAACTTTCTAAGCCTCAATATCCTTAGACAGGTTGTTATTGTTTAGTTGCTCAGTTGTGTCCAAGTCTTTTTGACCCCGTGGACTGTAGCCTGCCAGACTCCTCTGTCCATGGAATTCTCCAGGCAGGAACACTGGAGTGCGTTGCCATTTCCTGCTCCAGAGGATCTTCCCGACGACCCAGGGATTGAACTCAGGTCTCCTGTATTGCAGGCAGATTCTTTACCACTGAGCCACCAGGGAAGCTCCTTAGAATGGGTGAGACATTCTACAAATTTCCTCCCAAATTACACATTCTGAGAAAGTGGTGCTGGTGGGACTTTATGATGAAATGTGTACCCGCTCCTTGCTGTTTTCAGGACAGGGGTTGTTATGGAGACTCCCTTGTGAGCCCATGGCAGACTTTCCGCAGACATCTTGCTCTCCTGCATCTTTGGGCATCTTCTCTGCTCCCAGCACGTCCGACACTGTGATGAGCACTAAGACATTTGAAATGAGGCCTTTGTGTATGAAATTAAATGTCAACCTGCTTGCATCACTCCGAATGTCCCTGGGGAACCTGGGACGGCATTTAATTTCTGATTAATATCGTACTCTTGGGGAACTTCTGGAGCCCAGTATGCTTTTTTTTTTTCCAAAAGTTGCACCATTTTATGTTTTTTTTTTTTTAACATTTAAAGAAATCTGGGAAGTTCATGCTTGAGAGCTTTTCACACAGCCTCAGTTCTGTCCACTGTGGAAATGTGTGACCAATCAATATTTCCATGTCTGACCTTGGTCTGGTCCAAATCTGTGATAGTGCTCAGGAGCTGCCGTTCAATTCAATGTTCAAGTTGGTGTCTTCTGCTGGAAGCTTTTCCAAAGCTGGGCTGTCTGTCCTCTAATCAGGATGCAGGACGAAATCCTTCTTTTAGAACTTGGGGTCTCTGGCTGGCACTCTATTCAGTATGGGAGATGCCTCTGATCTGGGAGAGTTATCAGTCTTTCAAAACTTAACTTCAGGGGGAAGATCTAAGGAGAACTGATGGTAAGAAAAATGTGGAAGGGGTTATATTAATCAGTTGGCAGTCACTCAAACTTCAAAAAAACTTCCCTTTGAAAACAACTAATTTGCAGAGCCTCTCAGCCCATTATGAATCTCCAAGACTTATCAGCAGAAATTGCACGTCAGAGGTTCTGACAAGCTTTGAGTTTTCAGCTCCATTTAGTTGGGCTCAGTTCACGGAGACAGACTCATTTTCTCTCTCTGTCACCCTGCCCCACCTCTTTGGAGGAATTATTGCAAAGAGGTGTTTCCTGCAGGATCTACTTCGGGGTGACTTTATTGAGACCACTTTCCCCGAGGTTCCTCCCAAAACATATTTCAGGAACTCTTCCGACCAGAGGATCGTCAAAACCTGCAGCTTGTGCAGCCATAACTAGTTATTCCAGATTAGCCTGAGGTGGGAGCAGGCCCCTTGAAGGAGTGGGGAGACAGGAGGGAGGCAGCTAAGGACCACCTGACCTTGAGCCAGTGGAAGAGGGGAGAGTCACTGAATGAAACAGACCCCAAGACATGGTAATAAGCATTCAAGGTTATGTCTGTGGGGTGGCATACCCACCCAGCAAGGTTATGCTGGGTGTAGGGAAGGGGTTTTGAATATACAGACCATTTATTATCATTTAATTTCTATTTTAAAAATTAAATTTGCACAAAGAGCCCCTTAAAATTCTATCTAGGGAAATTTGGCTTTTCCCTGAATGATGGAAGAATCTTAGTAAGATTGTGACCTATGACTGGCAGAAATGGCCCAATACTGACAAGTGTTGACTAGATTGAAAAACAACAAAGCCAAGTAGGACTGAGTCTTCTGTGCCATATTTATTCTTTGCAAAGAAGGAAAAATGCCTCCAAATCAAAGGCATGTTCAAACACCTGTCTGGTTATTTGTCTGTGGTAGTCACTCAGTCATGTCTGACTCTTTTGAGACCCCATGGACTGCAGCCCTTCAGGCTCCTCTGTCCATGGAATTCTCCAGGCAAGAATACTGAAGTGGGTTACCATTCCCTTCTCCAGGGCATCTTCCCACTCCAGGGATCGAACCTGGGTCTCCTGCATTGCAGGCAGATTCTCTACCATCTGAACCATATACTTTTATAAGACAGTGAAATCTGTCAGTTTGGAGCAAGTGCCAAAATATGGCTTGTACATGGCTGGAGTAGATCCTGATGAAGCAGAGCTCTGAACACTTCAAAGCGGCCTGCAGGGGCCTGGAGTGCTGGGTTCTGGGGTATGAGGAGTGGACGCTGATTCTACAGCTGGGTCTTTGCTCCTCGCCCCTGTTTGTACTATGTATCACAAATACATTGAGAACATCCTTCATATTAGAGAGACTCAAATATATAGGGCATCTCAAGTGGCTGTCAAGTTGAATCTGGTTATCAGAGGAAACATGCATACACGTTTTACTTGCTTGACTTGCTCTGATTAATTCTTTGCGACATTTACCTGTTTGATCTTAAGTGAGCTGTACCGCCGATCACGTCAGCTAGTCGGAGATTTGGGGACAGATCCAAAAGATACTGAGAATTATTTACTATGGAGGATAAACTCTGCAGTGTGTTATGATCTTGACATTGTTTTCTTGACAGCTGAGAAAAATGAGGTCCAGAATTGTAATGTGCTTCTCATGAGGCTCAGTTCAGTTGCTCGGTTGTGTCTAACTCTTTGTGACCCCATGGACTGCAGCATGCCAGGCTTCCCTATCCATCACCAACTCCCAGAGCTTGCTCACACTCATGTACATCGAGTCGGTGACATCATCCAACTGTCTCATCTCATCCTCTGTCGTCCCCTTCTCCTCCTGCCTTCAATCTTTCCCAGCCTCATGGTCTTTTCCAAGGAGTCAGTTCTTTGCATCAGATGGCCAAATTATTGGAGCTTCAGCTTCAGCATCAGTCCTTCCAGTGAATATTTAGGACTGATTTCTTTTAAAATGAACTGGCTTGATCTTCCTGCAGTCCAAGAGACTCTCAAGAGCCTTCTCCAGCACCACAGTTCAAAAACATCAATTCTTCAGCACTCAGCTTTCCTTATGGTCACTTCTCACATCCATACATGACCGCTGGAAAAACCATAGCTTTGACTATATGGAACTTTGTGGGCAAAGTAATGTCTCTGCTTTTTAAAATGCTGTCTAGGTTGGTCATAGCTTTTCTTCCAGGGAACAAGCGTCTTTTAATTTCATGGCTGCAGTCACCATTTGCAGTGATTTTGGAGTCTAACACATAAAGTCTGTCACTGTTTCCATTTTCTCCCCACCTTTCCATTCCCAGTTTGACTTTCTTCTGAAGCTAGGATTGCTGATGCTCTCCAAAGCAGAGAGACCTGCAAACCCCTCTCTCTATTGTGTTTCCCTTTTGCTTGAATTTTTACGTTCAAGATGTTCTTTGAAAAGAGATCTTTCCTAAAGTAAGCAAGAATTCTAGTAATGTTCCAGGCAGAAGTTTTTTGTTGTTTGTTTGTTTCAGCTTACTACTGACTCATGTCCCTTGATAATGAAGTTCTTTACCCATAACTTTAATTGCTTTCATCACTGGTTCTTAAGTGTTCTTTGGCCTGATTTGTCCCATTTTCTTAGATGATTGGACTCCAAAACTAGAATTCTGAGAGCAGGAGGCTGGTTCTATTATTCACTCTCTTCTAAGCCAGAGCTGAGGGTGGCCCACAGATGTGGTTATCTGATGATAATTCAAGTGGGCAAGGTTTTATTAGAAGAGGGTTTTATTAGAGCCTAATCTTGATGGTTTTTCCAGTAGTCATGTATGGATGTGAGAGTTGGACTGTGAAGAAAGCTGAGCACTGAAGAATTGATGCTTTTGAACTGTGGTGTTGGAGAAGACTCTTGAGAGTCCCTTGGACTGCCAGGAGATCCAACCAGTCCATTCTGAAGGAGATCAGCCCTGGGATTTCTTTGGAAGGAATGATGCTAAGGCTGAAACTCCTGTACTTTGGCCACCTCATGTGAAGAGTTGACTCATTGGAAAAGACTTTGATGCTGGGAGGGATTGGGGGCAGGAGGAGAAGGGGATGACAGAGGATGAGATGGTTGGATGGCATCGCTGACTCGATGAACGTGAATCTGGGTGAACTCTGGGCGTTGGTGATGGACAGGGAGGCCTGGCATGCTGCGATTCATGGGGTCACAAAGAGTCGGACACGACTGAGCCACTGAACTGAACTGAAGCTGAGATTAGGATGAGAATAGCAGTCACCTGGAGATGATGTGGAAAGGGGGTGTTCCTTGTATTTTGCCCTTGGTGATGGATTTGCTTGGCTGCCTATCAGAGAAGCTGGAGAAATGGCTTGTCTGGCCGTCGGTGTGAAGTCTGGCCCTCCAGGAACTGGAGCCTGTCAGCAGGAGGTGAGGGGAGAGTCCCCGTGTTCTGAGAGCATCCGTCTGTCGGGGTTTCCGTCAGTTCCCGTGATCCCAGTTTCCGTCAGTCTGTGGGAGGGAAGGATGAGGTGTGAGGTGCCCAGAACACTTTTTAGAATTCTCCACGGCCTGGCTCTGTCCCTGGGGTTGAGCACTTCCGTTGAGGTGCAGAGAATCCACGTTATGGATTTAGAATAAATGGAATTTTCCTTTTATCCTACCCCCTTCTCTTTCTAACCTGTATTTTAGGTGTCCATGTTTATCCGATTCAATTTTAACATGAAATCCTTTGAAGATGAGGGTATTTTGACATTGACAAACTTGTGGGATTTTCAAAGAAAGACGCATACATACCTACAGTGGCTATTTGAACACAGAGATGCAGTGAAGGTCAGAGGAAGAGCAGAAGGAAACTGAAACCCCATTAACAAAAGCAGGAAAAAAAAAGTGCTTTCTGAAAAGATGAAAGCAAGTCCACTGTCAAGGTGTTTCAGTTAGGATTGTTACAGAAAGGAAGCTCAGTGTCTGAGCAGACTGCCACGTGGTAGGATTGTGGTGAATAAACAGATCTTCCAAAAGCGTTCATGTCTGTGTGTAATGTGACCACACTAGACCTCTGACCACACAGTAGGAAATTTACAATTTCAATAATGCCTACCATTTACCAATTAGGCATTTACTTCCTGCCAAGCACTCTTCTTTTATATTATCTATAATTCATAGAGCCTGGCTCAGCAGGTAAAGAATCCGCCTGCAATGTGGAGGAGACACAGGAAACACGAGTTCAATCCCTGGGTCGAGAAGATCCCCTGGAGAAGGAAATGGCAACCCACTCCAGTGTTCTTGCCTGGAGAATCCCATGGACGGAGGAGCCTGGTGGGCTATGGTCCATAGGGTCACAAAAAGTTGGACATGACTGAGCACACATAATTTCTAGAATAGACAGTATTTCATGTACTTTCACTCAGTCCTTCCAAGAACCTGGTGGTTTGTGCTATCATCCAGATTCACTCAGTTGCGTCCGACTCTTCACGAACCCATGGTCTATACAGTCCATGGGATTCTCCAGGCCAGAATACTGGAGTGGGTAGCCTTTCCCTTCTCCAGGGGATCTTCCCAACCCAGGGATCAAACCCACGTCTCCTGCATTGCAGGCGGTCTCTTTACCAGCTGAGTCACAAGGAAAGCCCAAGAATACTGGAGTGGGTAGCCTTTCCCTTCTCCAGGGGATCTTCCCAACCCAGGGAGTGAACCCAGGTCTCCCACACTGCAGGCAGACTCTTTACCAGTTGAGCCACCATGGAAGCCCAGATTCACTAGAACCCTGGCTGTGCGGTCTGTGCGTGGAGAGCTGGGATCTGAGCCCCCGTCCGCTGAGGAGGTTGCATGTGAGTGGACCCCCAGCTGGCATTGTGGAAGGTCTTCTGCAAAGGCTTAGCCTCAGCACACCAAGTAGGTTCTAAGAAAAGCGCATGGAGATGTGGGGAACCCGAGCAAACAGCGTGCTCTGTGTTCTTAGAAACTTACAACCTGACCTTTTCCAAACATTTTTCATGCCTTTCACCAGATAAATTGGATGTTGTGATTCCTATTCAAAACACCCTTGAGAAGTGGCAATTACCATTTTAAAAGAGGTATTTGGGGTCTGGGCTTCTGTGTGGAGAATAAGACATGTGTTAAGCACCAATGTGTGTATTTAAGAAGCTTATGTTGAAAGCTGTATTTGTAATCATCAGAAGGTTCTCTTCAATCTGAAAACAATACATAATTCTCACCCAATATTTTGAAATTAATTTTTATTTGAATATAGTTGCTTTACACTGTTGTATTAGATACTACTCTGTGGCGAAGTGAATCAGCTAAACATACATCCCCTCTTTTCTGGTTTTCCTTCCCATTTAGGTCACCACAGAACATTGAGTAGAGTTCCCTGGGCTCTACATTAGGGTCTCATTAGTCATCCATTTTATACACAGTAGGGTATATATGTCAATATCAATATGAATTGGGAGTCAATACCAACTCCCAGTTCATCCCCCCTCCACCCAGTATCTCTGATTCAGTTCAGTTCAGTTCAGTCACTCAGTCATGTCTGACTCTTTGCGACCCCATAAACCACAGCACGCCAGGCCTCCCTGTCCATCACCAACTCCCAGAGTCCACACAAACCCATGTCCATTGAGTCGGTGATGTCATCCAACCATCTCATCCTCTGTCGTCCCCTTCTCCTCCTGCCCCCAATCCTTCCCAGCATCAGGGTCTTTTCCAGTGAGTCAGCTCTTTGCATCAGGTGGCCCAAGTACTGAAGTTTCAGCTTTAGCATCAGTCCTTCCAGTGAACACCCAGGATTGATCTCCTTTAGGATGGATTTGTTGGATCTTCTTGCAGTCCAAGGGACTCTCAAGAGTCTTCTCCAACACCACAGTTCAAAAGCATCAATTCTTCAGCACTTGGCTTTCTTTATAGTCCAACTCTCACATCCATACATGACCACTGGAAAAATGATAGCCTTGATCAGACAAACCTTTGCTGACAAAGTAATGTCTCTGCTTTTTAATATGTTATCTAGGTTCATCATAACTTTGTTTCCAAGGAGTAAGCGTCTTTTAATTTCATGGCTGCAATCACCATCTGCAGTGATTTTGGAGCCCAGAAAAAATAAAGTTAGCCACTGTTTCCACTGTTTCCCCATCTGTTTGCCATGAAGTGATGGGACCAGATGCCATGATCTTAGTTTTCTGAATGTTGAGCTTTAAGCTAACGTTTTTGCTCTCTTCTTTCACTTTCATCAAGAGGCTCTTTAGTTCTTCTTCACTTTCTGCCATAAGGGTGGTGTCATCTGCATATCTGAGGTTATTGATATTTCTCCCAGCATTCTTGATTCCAGCTTGTGCTTCCTCCAGCCCAGTGTTTCTCATGATGTACTCTGCATATAAGTTAAATAAGCAGGGTGACAATATGCAGCCTTGACGTACTCCTTTTCCTATTTGAAACCAATCTGTTGTTCCATGTCTAGTTCTAACTGTTGCTTCTTGACCTGCATACAGGTTTCTCAAGAGGCAGGCCAGGTGGTCTGGTATTCCCATCTCTTTCAGAATTTTCCACAGTTTATTGTGATCCACACAGTCAAAGGCATAGTTAATAAAGCAGAAATAGATGTTTTTCTGGAGCTCTCTTGCTTTTTCGATGAGCCAGCAGATGTCGGCAATTTGATCTCTGGTTCCTCTGCCTTTTCTAAAACCAGCTTGAACATCTGGAAGTTCAGGGTTCATGTATTGCTGAAGCCTGGCTTGGAGAAGTTTGAGCATTCCTTTACTAGCGTGTGAGATGAGTGCAATTGAGCGGTAGTTTGAGCACCCTTTGGCATTGCCTTTCTTTGGGATTGGAATGAAAGCTGACCTTTTTCAGTCCTGTGGCCACTGCTGAGTTTTCCAAATTTGCTGGCGTATCTCTGATTCAGCACAGCTCGTTTATCCACCTCTGATGTCTCGTCTTTTCGCTCTGGCTCCCCCTGGACAGGAAGGAGCTGCACAGGCACGTGATGGTGGAGGGCGCCCTGCAGACCCTGAGAGCAGCCCTGCACGGACTGGCTGAAGGCCCAGCTGTGCCCTGTGACTCCAGGTTGACTCCAGGATTCACAAACCCCAGACCATCGCCCTCCGTTTCACTTTACGTGGCATCCCGAGATGGACCAGCCTAAGGCTTGGGTCTTTAACCACTGCAGCCATTCTTTGAACAGCAGAACAGTCACTGACCAGTTCAAGTCTCATTCCACCCGAGTTTCTGTGGCAGACAGGTGTTGTCATCTCCATGCCCCAGAGCTCTGTGTGAGGGGGTCGCTGACCCCCAGTGGGACAAAGCTGATCTGTCCCATCTCCTCCAGCCCTGGGGTGCGGCATCCATGCCAAGGCTGAGCCCTGAAGGCTCCATCAACACTCTATCCTGGAGGGACCGGGCAGAGCCTTGTTTAAGGGCATGATGCGTGCACGCGAAGTCGCTTCAGTTGTGTCTGACTCTGTGTGATCCTGTAGACTAGGATCCTATCCTCCATCCATGGGATTCTCCAGGCAAGAATACTGGAGTGTGTTGCCCTCCTCCTGGGGATCTTCCCAATCCAGGGACTGCACGGTCTCCTGCACAGCAGGCGGATTCTTTACCACTGAGCCACCAGGGAAGCATGAGGACAAGTACAAATTAGAAATAAGAGACTTAATGCTCTTTTTAGATCAGACACCTTAGAAAATGTGCAGCTGTAAGTACTTTCTCCTCTCTCCGAACTGTGTACGAATCCTTTTGTAGATGAGATAGTTCTCAGCCAGCTTTAGGACCCGGGACTCTCTTTCTCAAGGACTGGGAGCCATCTCTTGAAATTGCAGGTACCAAGGAAGATAACATACTCTAATTCCCAGTCTCTGCAGAACGGTAGTGGGGGCCTTGCTCCAAGTTGCTAAACCATCTCCTGTCCTAAGGATATGAGAGGTTTGCTTTTCCCCTGAATAAAACACTTAGCTAACACGGATAGTCACCCTAATTACCAGGCAAACCTGGGATGAACTGTATGGGACAAAGTACTGTGAAGTCCTCTACTTGAGGACTAGTCACCGTTTGCTTTGAGAGCCTGTTTGTAAAGGGCTGTAGATGCTTGGCTACATGGAAGTTGAGATTTCTTTCTGTCTTTACAACCTCTTAGCTGATTGCCTGTGACACACGTCTCATTCTGGTTTAAGGTTCATTCATTGATAAGAGTGTTTTCATTCATTTCTCCCTTTGTAGAGTGGGAGAACCCCTTTCTGGGTTGGGAGGACATTTGGTTCTTACTTATGTCTTTCCAACAAGGGACAGAGGTATAGCTGGATGTGTCCAGTCCCGCTGGCAGAGAGGGATCACCCTCCCCTAGGGTCTTAGGAGGTCCTTGGCCCCGACTGTCTCTGGAGCCCCGCCCTTCCCAGCCGCATCCTGCCCATCACACCATGCTCTGATCCTCCTTCTTCGATCACCCCGAGGCCGCCACCCTCCAACCAGTCCCCTGAGGCTTCTTGCTGGGGCCCTCTTTGAGAAGGGTGGCCTGTGTTGTACCCTCAGTAACTAGAGAGGAATCCTCTCCTCACCATTTCTCCAGCCAGCTTCCCCCATGTCCCAGGGCACATAAATCATCAACTGATGGGCAGAATGTGTCTTTCCCAAATCCGTATGTTTAAGTCCTAACCCACAGACCCTCAGAAGGCACCGGTATTTGGAGAGAGGGTCTTTTAAAAGGTAATTAAGGCAAGCCTGGTGGCTCAGATGGTAAAGAACCCAGGTGCAATGCAGGGGACCCAGGTTTGATTGCTTGGTTGGGAAGATTCCCTGGAGAAGATTCCTGCTCCAGTATTCTTTCCTGGAGAATTCCATGGGCAGAGGAGCCTGTTGGGCTACAGTTCAAGGGGGCACAAAGAGTCAGACATGACTGAGTGACTCACACTTTCATTTTCAAGGTGAAACAAGGTCATTAGGGAAGGCTCTTTAGGGCAGAAGTTCCCAACACTTTTAGAATCAAGAACTGGTTTCGTGGAAGATGATTTTTCCACGGAAGGGGTGGGAGATGCTTTGGAGCTGATTCGAGCGTATTATTACATCTGTTGTACACTTTATTTCTATTATTATTGCATCAGCTCCACTCCAATCATCATGCATTAGATTCCAGGGGCTGGGGGTCCCTGCTCTAACGGAGGGAAAAGCTTCCTTCCACCCTTCTAGGTTCTGTGTTCGGTCTACCAATTAAATTGACAGAAGGTTGATAAACAGGCAATATAATTATATATTTGCGAGCACACGAGAGGTTCACAAAAATATGTGCCTTGAGGAGGTGGGTGACCACATGACTGAGACATAAGCTCCAAGTTCTGTCTCCAAGTTCTGGAGAGGAAGTGGGGCTGGGGTCTTATGGGGGGAGGCAACTGATGGGGAGAGGAGGGAAGGGAATTATGATAAAGTTGGGACTTCCCTGGTGGCGCAGACGGTAAAGCATCTGCCTACAATGCAGGAGACTGGGGTTCGATCCCAGGGTCAGGAAGATTCCCTGGAGAAGGAAACGGCTACCCACTCCAGTATTCTTGCCTGGAAAATCCCATGGACAGAGGAGCCTGGTGGGCTGCAGTCCATGTGGTAACAGAGAGTCGGACATGAGTAAGCGACTTCACTTTCTTTCTTGTCTTTTTATGGAGAGAAAAGTCTCTCCAATGAGAAAATTGTCTCTGCAAGTAGCTTTCAACTTGTTATAGATAACTGATGGTAATCTCCTTTAAAAAAGGGGAAATTTGTCCTTTATCTTAGGCAGGTAAGGGGGAGTTAATGAGCTTTTTCTGTCTACTGGTTCTCCATTGCCTTTAGTTCAGAATAACTTATACAGCAAGTGATGTATTTTGGGGTGGCGTGTTCTGAGCCCCTTCAGCCCTCATCCATTGTGACTGGTGTCCTTATAAGGAGATTGGAACACAGATGAACACGTAGGGAAAACCATGTGAGGAGTCAAGGAGAAGGTGCCTGTCTGCAGCCAAGGAGAAACCTTAGGAAAAAGCAGCTCCGCAGAAGCCTTGATCCTGGATCTATTCTCCATATTTGTAATAAGATGAATGTCTGTTGCACGAGTCACCCGGACTGTGTTGCTTTGATTTGGCAGCCCCAGAAAACTCATACTATGACCCAAGAGCGTTTCTGGGGGTGGCCTCTTGCATTTTATTATTTTACTTAAGAATGGGTGCACTTAGCTATATGAAGCCTCAGAACTTCCAGTTTTTTCATAACACAAAAAATACCAATGTGGTCATTTCCTACATGTGTATGTCTAAAAAAACTCTTCTGACACCCACTTTTCTTCTTTCCTGTTTCATACAGGCACATCCGGAAATGTTTCAGCAAACATACAAAACTCCTCCTCCGTCCTGTCCTGTAAGTGGCCCCAAGGTGCATCACAGAACCGTGAGTATCCACGACTAGGGAGATCCATGAGACTCCTAGAGCCCTTTTGCTTTAGGTCTGTATCATTCTGAAACGAGGCCTATTTTCTCTTGGAACTGATTTTACTTGGCTGTGTTATGGATGCCATAATTCCTCGGTCAGAAACTGAGCTGCGGAAGGTATCTTTTGGCCCGTTCCTGCTGTGGCGATCTGGGGGCTGGCTCCAGCCTCCTGTCTAGAATGGCACCTGGGCGGGCATGGGGGAGGCCCCTGTCGGTGGGGGCCTTGCCTCGAGTGGGCAGGAGAGAGATGTTGCTGCACCGAGTGGGGTGTGCCACCGGGTGAAGTGTGGCTTGTGAATCACGGCTGAGCTGGCTCCAGGAAGGAATAAAGCATTTGATTAAACTGCCATTTATGGGAACCATTAGACTCCTGCTGTGCAGGCTTGATTGCTTGGTGCTTAAAGCTTGCATCTCATTTGTGATCCACAGTGTCAGGAGTTGTGAGTGGAAGGCAGCCTGTTGCTTCTTGCATGTTGCCTGAGTTTATCCAGCTCCCCCCATTCTGCGATGCTTGGAGACAATGGCAGACACAACTGGTCGTGGAATCACAGCGAGTATAATAACATCGTTAGATTAGAAACCAGGGCAATTATCCCGTCACCTTCATCTTTAGAGCTGGCATGGACCGTGGGAGTCATGGAGTACATAATACTCAGAAGGCACCTTATTAATTAGCATTTTCCTGCTTGCTTGGGACGATGATATGTGCATTCTAAACGCATGTGAACACGGACAGTAAAGAACTGCCTTGATACCCTGGTTACCATGCCAACTATCACATATTCATTTTCTGATGACACTCTTGATGGATTCTTTAGGGAGCTCTGGTTACCACACAAGCTGAAGGCAGTCTTTTTTTTCCCCTTTCTATCTTGACAACATCTCTCTTCTCTCCAAGGGAAATACAAATGCATCTTCATGGTGGGAATTATTTCAACCTGAGCATGCAAGTTTTGTTATGAAATATTTATCAGAATGAAACAAATGCTGTCATTAATTAGAACACTGATAAAGATTTTTTTTCACTGGTATTGGGGCTTTGCCTCAAGGGGGCAATCAGAGCCGCGATTGCCTGCATGATCCACTAGATGGAGCAAGTGAGAAAGTATTTGCATTCAACTTCCAAAATGATTGAAGAAATAAATAATGGGACCCTTGATCAGTCTGTGGATAAAGTAATGACTGTTTGCCTTTTCTGACAACTTTGGTAGAGATCTTGGGAATGAAAGATTGGCTTGACAGCTTCCTATCTGCCTAGCAGAAAATCAATTACGTTCCCAGTTAAGCATATCAAGAGGAGACAGACTTTTGACTCAAATTTAGGTGTGAGTTGTTTTATTATTGAATCGAATTAAATTGAATTTATTAATTTTTCTTTCTTTATTTTATTTTGTATATAAGGTAGTTCCCACTTTTCTGAAGGCAAAAAAAGAAAAGTTTTTTTAAAAAAATCCTTTCTTGTCTTCGTTTATATGTACCAATGCAACCTTCCCCATGAGGTTGCTATCCTATTTAGTTTTAAACTTCAGGCTGTAAAACCTTTCCACGTAGGATATTATCTCCCTGGTAATGGAAACAGTGAGCAGCTATGTGTATTTGTGATGCTCAGTACATATTCCATGTATCGCATTGTTCTCCCGTTAAGCAAGCATCTTGATTGGGGCGGCGTGACTGGGGCGGCGTGACTGGGTCCCCCTCCCATGGCAGGAACTGCACAGAGACAAAGCACAAAGTCTCTGCAAGAGCTGGTGGGACAGACATGCTCTGAAACTGAACCCCAGGACCGTTCTCCACGTGTCATGCTCTCATGCCCTACTGCCCCCTACCAAAGGTCACACTGTGTCTGAGACTACTTCTGTAAGCAGCCTGTCTGATCTCAGCTTTGATTTAGGAATTTAGCCAAGTGCTATTGGCAAGCATTTTGACCGTGAGCTTTCCTGATACTTCGATTTTACATTTTACTGACACACACTCTTTGCATTGGCGGCAGAAGAGGCATCCCCTAGATGGTGAGCTAAGCTATTATTATGGGTAAACAGGAAGAGTTATGATCTCTTTGGAGAGCAATTTGGCAAATACAGCAGCATTTAAAATATGTATATCCTTTGATCCAGCCAGTCCAGAGCTAGGAATTTAACTAGCATGCTTGCACACAAACTCAAAGGAATATGTGTGAAGTTTCTTTCTTCTTCTTTTTTTTTTTTACTGCAGCCTTGTTTGCAAGAACCAAAGACTCAACCTAAATGTTCACCTGATTAAAGTTCCTGACTAAGGAGCTGATTAAATGAATGAGGGCATGTCCATATGAGGGAATGCAGGGGGATTCATTATATTGACTCATGTGGGTTGTTGTTTAGTCACTGAGTCATGTCTGACTCTTTGCGACGCCATGGACTGTAGCTTGTCGGGCTCCTCTGTCCATGGGATTTCCCAGGCAAAAATACTGGAGTGTGTAGCCATCTTCTCCTCCAGGGGATCTTCCCCACCCAGGGATGGAACCTGCATCTCCTGCACTGAAGGCAGATACTTGATCACTGAGCCACCAGGGAAGCCCAACCTTGAGTCATATTTTCTAGTGTATCAACCTTATGTTGATTATTCCCAAACAGTGTCCAAGAACAATTAAGTGAAAACAGTGCAAACTGGTATGTATGGTGTGGCATCGTTTATATAAAAAGTAAGGATCCATTAATTATATAGGTACATGTATGTGTGTACTCTTGGAGAGCATAGAAAAATCTGGAAAAACACCAGAAATGGCAACTGTCATTTTCAGAAATGGAGCCTAGGGGAAGGGGGAAAATACGCTTTTCCTCTACATTTGTATTCCTCTGTATCGCTCTCTTCTTTCATTCCATCAGGCCGCTCCCCATTTCTCCTCAAGGTGCGCCTGCCCACTCCACCTGCCCCGGCTCCGTGGAGACGCATGAGGGGGACAGTGGCCGCCGTGCGGTGGCCGGGGGCCCAGGCCAGGGCAGGCCGGTTCCAGCTCTCGGAGGCTCCTCCTTGGCACAGCCTGGAAGAGAGACATGATGGATGCTTCGACTGCTGCCTCCCCGTGAGGACGCGTTGCTGACTCCGCTGCTTATTGACTCTGGCCCGGCTGCAATCTGGTGCAAAGGACACAGGGACTTGCTGACCCCTCTAAGGTGACCGCGATGGTCTTGGAACGGGTGCAATGCTCTCAGCTAACTTGCCAGCTGCTCCCAAGTTTCTGCTCCTCCTCTACCTTTCAGGCCGAGTTAGACTCTCGGAAGTTGTGGTTTTGCAAACCCATCGTTCTTCAGGCCAGGAGCACACAGGACTGGGCAACACGGCTGCCCCAGTGAGACGGCTGACTCCGTAAGGACCGCATTAAGGAAGGAGGGGACAGGGCGGAGACCAGGCTTTCTCACTCTGCAGCGACAGCTGCCGTCGTTCTTCAAAATTCCCTCTGCTATTTTTTCCCCCAAATCTACAGCACAGAGGTGGTGCCTCCTGAGCAGTTTGCACTGAGCAGGTTGGAGCCCCGCCAGTGACCCACTGAGTGACCGGCTGAGTGAGTGCAGCGTTTGCACAGGGCTTGCTCTGGGTTGCTGGGAGACAGGCAGCCTGTCCTTCCCCTTCCCCAGTCCTGCGGAGGAGTGGAGACCCTGCCTCTCTCGGTAGCAGCCCGGGCTGGAGGCTGCCTGCTTATGGAGTGGACAGGCCTGGAGACTCCCAGACTTGTCAAGGATGGCCCCTTTGATGAATTACAAGTCAAGGATAATAAGCCCGCTGTAACTTTGACTTTGTCTATGTAAGATATATTCAATCAGCCATTTGGTACACTTTCTGTTATATGTTGGTTTCTTGGGTTTTTTTTTTTTTTTTTTCCCTCCGTTAGATAAATAAAGCCATGCTATCATCTTTAGTTCTTTTCATGGCCTCCCACCTCCCCGCCCCGCCCTTGCCGCTCCTCTCTAGGAAGGCTTGTTGTTTCAGCCACTCTGCGTACCTGGAGCCGGGCTCTCCCAGGGCTGGGAAGGGGTGGAGGGCTGCCGTGGGCTGCTCGGGCCGGTGTCCTCGGGCCCTGGCTGACTGATCACGTTTGGATTCAGTGGGCTGCAGAGTGTGTCCGAAGGAGACCGTGGCTGGTTGTACCGGGGCGGCACTGGCTTGAGGCGGCGGCTGCAGGAGTACTTCCCAGACCCAGAGAAGGCCTAGGAGCCTGTTTCAGACGTTTGTTCAGCAGTTGCCTCAAGCAGGAGCTGATTAAAGAAAACCATCGGTGCCGGCTGCCTTTCGCTGTGGGTTCTGGCTGCCTTGTCTCCACGTAGCCCTTCTCAGTCCCTGTGGTTGGGGGTGGGGGCGGGGAGGGACTTTCCCTGGCTTAACTTATCCCAGATGTGACATTGGCTTATCACCCCCATCACTACCTGTGATTCTCAGGTGGAGGTGCCTGGGTCTCCCTGCAAACCTCTGCTGAAACCAAGAGACCAGTTAAGAGACCAGACTTAAACCTCAAGCTTTCTGCCTCTTAGGAGGCCAGAGAGGTGGGAGAGTTGACATCCTTGGCACGTTCTTCCCAGCAAACTTGTCCTGACTCAGTGGACAGCATTGTCCTCCTCTCCTCTCTGCAGGTCGTTTCCTTCCTTTGAAATGTCACAGGGTGGGGAGGGTGTCCGCGTCTCCTGTGACACCCGCCTCCTTTCTCCTTCTCAGCTCGTGTGCACCCCCCCCGAGGCTCAGGTTCTTTTTCTCTTTCCCTACGTTTCTCCAGTAGGGCTTATGGCCACACGGTCTAATGTTTTGCCTTTAGGTTGTGTTTCGCGGAGCTTAGAGGGTGAGATCCAGGAACAAGAAGAAAACTCTCCCCTGTCCCCTCGATCGGGAGGTGACCGCCCTGCCGACCACATCAGTGCCCCCCGCCCCCCCGCCCCTCCAGGGGAGACACTCGGGTCTGGGAGTCCCAGCAGCATCTTTTCACTTGCTGCTCAAGGGGAAGCTCTGACTCCACCCCCAGACAAGGAATATTTCTCTTTTTGTGGTTTTCAGTAGGTGTTATTTTTGGAACTGTCCAAAATACTTCAGCTCTGTACCAGCTCTTTCAGTAAACCGGTTCCCTTCTTGGAAGTGTCATTCACTGAGATAAGTGACTCTAAATTGGCTGTTGCTCAGTTGTGTCCCACTCTGCGACCCCACGGACTGCAGTATGCCAGGCTTCCCTGTCCTTTGCCATCTCCCAGAGCTTGCTCAAATTCATATCCATTGAGTCAGTGATGCCATCCAGCTATCTCATCCTCTGGCATCCCCTTTTCCTCCTGCCTTCAATCTTTCCCAGAATCAGGGTCTTTTCCAATGAGTCAGCTCTTTGCATCAGGTGGCCAAAGTATTGGAGCTTCAGCTTCGGCATCAGTCCTTCCAATGAATATTCAGAATTGATTTCCTTTAGGATTGGCTGGTTTGGTCTTGGGTAAAAAAAAGTATGGAATGCCCAGTTAGGTTTGAATTTCAGATAAACAGCAAGTAACTCTTTCCCCTCATTGATATTCAAGTTTATCTGGCAATCATATCTCTAAGACCAAGACTCAAAACGGGTTCTTTTTATGAGACACTTTCTCTAAAGAAATCGTGACAGTGAGAGTTGCTTTCCTCTCTTCCTCATCTTCTATCAGTTTAACAAGCCATCACAATTTTTCTCAAAATCTTTTCTATGAAGACTCATTTCTCCTTTTCGTTTTGAATTATGGAGTCAGAAAAGCTCTACTCTGTTGAAAAGTCTTAGGATTTGTATACTTTCATACCCAGTGAACATTGTTGAGTTCAGTAAATGTATCCTGGATATGTATAGTAAGTTCCCAGGACAAATGAGAAGGGCTGATGTTTCTGTATTTTCAAAGCGCTCCCAAGGAAGTTCAGAGCAGTATTGTCTGGTTTCCCCTGTTTTGTATAGTCACCATCATAGCTTCACCTCTGTGGCCGACTTGCAGTAAATGTCTTTAGTGATTAATTAAACTGATTCAGTTCTACTTCAGCTTTAAGTAACCACAGCTGTTGTCTATTGCTTCACATCCTAATAGCAATAGAAGCGTTTATTTAAATACTCCTTTATGCCAGAACACCCTGAAGAGCAGAAGAGCAAGGTATTTGGAGATGACAGAGGGGGCAAATGGAACTGCTTTCTGTAACAGGGACAGACCATCTGTATTTACCAAAGAACCTGAAATCACTCACCAGGGAAATCAGTCTTCCCCCCCCCGCCCCCCGCCGCCAAGGTGCCTACTCTTTTGTAGTGGAAATGGGAGGAAATATGAAAGCAAAGGAAAATAGGTTCTAAACTGCATGGCCCCTTGTGAATTGCAGGCTGCACTCCGTGCAGACACACTGTGGCCCCACGACTTTGGCGATAAAGACAGATATTTATCTGACTGCCTGATGTTATGCTGGTCATAATCTTCATGGTCACCTCTTCATCTGATTGGGTGGTTTTGTCCTTCACTCTTTGACCTTGAGTTTCTCTATGGTCTTTATTTTTTAAAACACTTATTTCTAATTGGTCTCTACTGTTCTTTCATGGGCAGTATTTTGTGTGTAATAAGCCCTGACTACTTCCTGGTTTGATTTTTGTGTATTCTCAGAGTGTAAGGTTACTGATTAACAGATGTATGTGAAGGCCGGAAGAAGTCAGCTTGCTCGCCTTCAAGAATTCTCATCAGTCTTCAACAGTGTTGAGAGAACTGGATGTCCACATCCAAAAAACCGAAATTGAACCCTCATCTAATATCATACACAAAAATCAACTCAGACATGGATTAAAGATTTCAGTATAAGACCTGAATCTATACAATTCCTAAGAAAACACAGGGAAAAACTTCATGGCGTTGGTCTAGGTAATGGCTTCTTGGATCACAGCTGGACTCAGGTACAAACGCGCCGGTGTGGGGCATTCACACTTGTTGGATCACAGTTGACAACTGAAGTGTGAGCTGGTGCAGAAACCTTCTCCTGTTCTGATGATTCTGAGATACCACTTGTCTGGGTGTCCCAGCTGGACTGAGTTCCTGTCCACAACGGTGAACAGTCCAACACATTTCTGCCTGTTAGTTTTCTTTCTTTCTGGTTCCCCACTTCTGTTGAGATCACATGTCTCCAAACAGTTCTTGGGCTGGAGTTGATCTCTAAGCTCTGCTTTTTTGGGAAAAGACAAGGGGAAAGTAGTCTTCAGGATGGTGTTCTAGAGCCAGGTCACGTACGGGGAGGATTGTGTGATGGGGAAGCCCTGCTGTGTAGGCAGGTCCCAGTGGTTCAAAGTGCATCCGCGCTAAGCTGCAGGCGAAGGCAAGCTTGGCAACGTGAGGGGAGGGGCGTGAAGGATGGTGGACCTGCCTGGCTTGTGACCACAGCCACGGAGAAGCCTGGTGCCAGTGGTGGACTGGGGTGAGCTGACAGCCAGCTCACTGTGAACCTTGAAGGCTTCCCAGGCAGCCTGTAATACATCTGTTCTCAGCTTTGGTTTCACACCAGACTCACATAATCTGAGGTCCTGACGCTGTCCAGACCAATTCATTCACAGTTTCTAGACTAAAAACTAGGGTCCTCATTCATCCAAAATTAAGAACTGCTGGGGATCTTTGCCACCTGGGCTGCATGTTGGCTATTGGCAGCTGCAGGTCCGTGTGTGCTTCCAAGGAAACATTAAAGAAAATATTCTTAGGTGAGGTTCTCTATTTCAGCCCTTCACTAATTAGTTCCAGCTTTTCAGTTAACCCAAGTCAGTGGGGCTTCCTGCAGATTAGTTTGCTTGTTTTTGCTTTTTCTCCAGTGGATATTCTCATGTGTTTTCTTTCTCACTGGTTTATCATGTCTCCAAGGACACTTCAAGTTTAGAAAAGCATAATTTGATGAAATTCTTCCTTCTATGTAAGTAGTGGCGTTTTTGTAGTTGTAAACTATTTCCTGGTCTATTTCAAATCTTCTGTGCCTGGTAAACACTTCATGTAAAGTAAACACTTGAGATGCTGGTGACTCGAAGCAGCCATGTCTACCACCATCACAGAAAACTCGTTTATTGATCCGTGTTACTCCCTTGCTATTGATCTGAACAAGTTTCTTCACCTGACTTCTTTTAAAAAGAAGCTGCTTGAAGAAAAAGATATGAATGAGCAGCTATTTCCTATTGGCTGAAGGACTGTGATGTAGGTGCTTTCTCTTCTGTTATGGAAATAAAGACGGGATGACTTCCTCGAAGGCTCCAGGTGCAGCTTAATAGACTAAGATCCTGCTTAGAAAAGCTCCCAAGGGTGAGCTGCTTGGGGGGTGGGGGGACTGAGTCCACTTGACAATCAGCCCATGCTATAGTGCTCACAGGCTGGCGATTGCTCCTCTCCCAGGACCTCCTGGGGACAAAGTGGCTGATTTGAATAGCCGAGGGGGCCTTTCTGCAACTCAAACCCTGAGTACCCCTACTCCCTAATGTTGGTTTTCATGTTCTCACAAAGGAGGCTGAGCCTGCATTTCCTGTTGTAGTGTCCCCCTCAATCGAGAGCTCAGGTGAGTTCACCAGGGCTGTGTGAGGACAGGTGTGTGAGGGCAGGTGGGTGAGGACAGGTGAGTGAGGACAACTGGGTGAGGACAGGTGAGTGAGGACAGGTGGGTGAGGACAGGTCAGTCAAGACAGGTGGATGAGGACAGGTGAGTCAGGACAGGTGAGTGAAGACAGGTGGGTGAGGGCAGGTGAGTCAGGAGAAGTGGGTGAGGACAGGTGGGTGAGGACAGGAGGGTGAGGGCAGGTGAATGTGGACAGGTGGGTGAAGACAGGTGAGTGAGGTCAGGTGAGTGAGGACAGGTGAGTCAGGACAGGTGAATCAGGACAGGTGGGTGATGACAGGTCAGTCAAGACAGGTGGGTGAGGACAGGTGAGTGAAGACAGGTGGGTGAGGACAGGTGAGTCAGAACATGTGTGTGAGGGCAGGTGCGAGGGCAGGCGAGGGCAGGTGGGTGAGGACAGGTGGGTGAGGGCAGGTGAGTCAGGACAGGTGAATGAGGACAGGTGGGTGAGGACAGGTGAGTCAGAACATGTGGGTGAGAGCAGGTGCGAGGGCAGGTGAGGACATGTGGGTGAGGGCAGGTGGGTGAGGACAGGTGGGTGAGGACAGGTGAGTCAGAACATGTGGGTGAGGACAGGTGAGTCAGAACATGTGGGTGAGGACAGGTAAGTAAAGACAGGAGGGTGAAGACAGGTGAGTCAGGACAGGTGGGTGAGGGCAGGTGGGTTAGGGCAGGTGAGTCAGAACATGTGGGTGAGGGCAGGTGGGTGAGGGCAGGTGAGTCAGGACAGGTGACTGAGGACAGGTGGGTGAGGACAGATGAGTCAGGACAGGTGGGTGAGGGCAGGTGGGTGAGGACAGGTGAGTGAAGACAGGAGGGTGGGACAGTTGAGTGAGGACAGGTGGGTGAAGACAGGTGAGTGAGGACAGGTGAATGAGGACAGGTGGGTGAGGACAGATGGGTGAGGACAGATGAGTCAGGACAGGTGGGTGAGGACAGGTGAGTCAGAACATGTGGGTGAGGGCAGGTGCAGGGGCAGGCAATGACATGTGGGTGAGGGCAGGTGGGAGAGGACAGGTGAATCAGGATAGGTGAGTAAGGACTGGTGGGTGAGGACAGGTGAGTGAAGACAGGAGGGTGAGGACAGGTGAGTGAGGACAGGTGGGTGAGGACAGGTGAGTCAGGAAGGTGGGTGAGGACAGGTGAGTGAGGACAGGTGAGGACAGGAGGGTGAAGACAGGTGAGTGAGGACAGGTGAGTGAGGACAGGTGGGTGAGGACAGGTGAGTGAGGACAGGTGAGTGAGGACAGGTGGGTGAGGACAGGTGAATCAGGAAGGTGGGTGAGAGCAGGTGGGTGAGGACAGGTAAGTCAGGACAGGAGGGTAAGGACAGGTAAGTCAGGACTGATGGGTGAGGACAGGTGAGTGAGGAGAGGTGGGTGAGGGCAGGTGGGTGAATACAGGTGAGTGAGGACAGGTGGGTGAGGACAGGTGGGTGAGGACAGGTGGGTGAGGACAGGTGGATGAGGACAGGTGAGTGAGGACAGGCGGGTGAGGACAGGTGAGTGAGGACAGGTGATTCAGGACAGGTTAGTGAGGACAGGTGGGTGAAGACAGGTGAGTCAGGACAGGTTAATGAGGGCAGGTGGGTGAGGGCAGGTGAGTGAGGACAGGTGGGTGAGGACAGGTGAGTGAGGACAGGTGGGTGAGGGCAGGTGGGTGAGGACAGGTGAGTCAGAACATGTGGGTGATGGCAGGTGCGAGGGCAGGTGAGGACAGGTAAATGAGGGCATGTGGGTGAGGACAGGTTGGTGAGGGCAGGTGAGCCAGGCCAGGTGAGTGAAGACAGATGGATGAGGGCAGATGGGTGAGGGCAGGTGAGTCTGGACAGGTGGGTGAGGGCAGGTGGGTGAGGACAGATGAGTCAGAACATGTCGGTGAGGGCAGTTGGGAGAGCAGGTGAGGACAGGTGGGTTAGAGCAGGTGGGTGAGGACAGGTGGGTGAGGGCAGGTGAGTCAGGACAGGTGAGTGAGGACAGGTGGGAGAGGACAGGTGATTGAGAACAGGTAGGTGAGGACAGGTGAATCAGAACAGGTGAGTGAAGACAGGTGGGTGAGTATAGGTGAGTGAGGACAGGTGGGTGTGGGCAGGTGAGTGAGGACAGGTCGGTGAGGCAGGTGGGTGAGGACAGATGAGTCAGAACATGTGGGTGAGGGCAGGTGAGTGAAGACAGGATGGTGAGCACAGGTGAGTGAAGACAGGTAGGTGAGTATAAGTGAGTGAGGACAGGTGGGTGAGTACAGGTGAGTCAGTACAGGTGGGTGAGAGCAGGTGAGTCAGGACTGGTGAGTGGAGACAGGTGGGTGAGTACAGGTGAGTGAGGACAGGTGGGTGAGGACAGGTGAGTCAAGACAGGTGGGTGAAGGCAGGTGGGTCAGGACAGGTGGGTGAGGACAGGTGAGTCAAGACAGGTGGGTGAAGGCAGGTGGGTCAGGACAGGTGGGTGAGTACAGGTGAGTGAGGAAGGGTGGGTGAGGGCAGGTGAGTCAGGACAGGTGGGTGAGGACAGGTGTGTCAGAACAGGTGAGTGAGGACAGGTGTGTCAGAACAGGTGAGTGAGGACAGGTGGGTGAGTACAGGTGAGTGAGGACAGGTGGGTGAGTGCAGGTGAGTCAGGATAGATTGATGTAGACAGGTGAGTCAGGATAGTTGGGTGAGCACAGGTGAGTCAGGTCAGGTGGGTGAGGACAGGTGTGTCAGAACAGGTGAGTGAGGACAGGTGGTTGAAGACGGGTGAGTCAGGACAGGTGGGTGAGGGCAGGTGTGAGGGGCCACATGCGGTGGCCGCCTCCCGCCTGAGCCTTCCCCACAAGCCCGTGCTGTCCCCAGGAGGCTTCTGTCTCTCCCCTCCCTGCTGTCTTTGCCAGGCCACCCTCCTCCTTTGCCTCAGAGATTCCGTTCTGATGCTTCAGACCCGGAAGTTTGAGTCCCAAGCCCCCTCTGCAGTTTCTTACATTCTTCTCCTGAGAGTCGCACTTGCGGAAGCCTTTCTTCTAATCCAAGGGGTCTCCGTGGAGCAGCCCCGGCGTGGCCTGGCCATTCTAGTGAAGAGGGAGGCGTCGCCTCGGACACAGAAAACACTGAGCACGCGCTGGAGCAGCCCTGCCTGAGCTGGAACAGGACGAGAATCTGTTGCAGACTCATTTCCAGTGTCTTTGCTGCCATATTTTACCTTTGCCAAGTCTTATTTTTACATTAGTTAGTCAGGAAATGACTATTTTCAAGGAACTCTGACAATATCCTGAGAAAAAATGGACTGAATCAGCATTTTGCAGAATCAGAAATTCTGAGGAATGTGGAAGTCTGCAGACAGGATGCAATAAAGACAGGATTTGCTGTGCAGCTGTGCCAGGTTTAAGGAAAGTGCAGCTTTTAACATGCACGTTGTGACTTGACAATGGGACCAGAAAGATTTCCTCTAGATTCTTGGCTGCAAACCACATCCTTGAAGGATCACCTTGGCCCCATGGTCTCAGGGGTCTCTTCCCTCTGTTGTGTTGCTCACAACCCCACACTGTGGTCACATTTCTCCATTCGCGTCCCACGAACAACAGAGAAGGCTGCCCTGGATTCATTTTTGATGCATCCGCCCACAGCAAGTGGTTAACCTGGGGCTGCCTCCCAGGGTTGCTAAACTGGCTGGTTTTTAGAGATTTGAAGTAGTGGCTCGAGGCGGGTGGTGCTGGTGGGGAATCTCTGACAAGTGCTCTGACTTTTAAGCAGCAACACTCAAGGTCTTTAATGCCAACCTCTAGAAACCTCCTCTGGTCTGAGGACCAGAACTCAGGAAGGCATAGACTGAGCTGAGATTTTACATTCTTCCCTGACCTCAGGACCAGCCATGTGGAGCAACTTGGGGGGTGGAGAAGAGACCCAAGCCTTCTAGAGCCCACTCCTGGCGCTTCAGCTCCAACTGCTTCGCTTTCCACATGGAGACGATGTCATAGGGGCAAACCTTCCAAGTAGGAGCGTCCTTTTTCTCTTCTGCTTTTCTGTGATGTTCTGAGAGCTTCCAGCACCAGCGTTCTGACAGCAGCCCAGGGAGCAAGTCCTGTTCTGTATCCGACCCAAGTCATGTATCTGACCCAAGAATGCTAAACTAGAAACCAGGCTGGGTGGCACGTGAGCCCTTGTGCTGGCTACACACCCCCCTCCTTGAGAATGCTGGAGTAAAGCAAAGACGGTTTACAGACAGGCTTCAGGCGCTTCCGTGCGGGGTCTACAGGGGTCATGAGCACGGCTACAGGGTGTGATTGCTGACCCTGGGGTGAGAGAAGGCTCGGTGGTGATGCGTCACTCATTAGCTGTGCAGGACACACCGTGTGGAAGTCTAGTCCACTTAACCACGTCACTCCCAACTGCTGATGCCGGTTAGAGCAGCCACTCTCGGCCGTGGTTCCCCTCCCCCGTGCTCCTAAACAACCGAGATCACTGGGTGTTTATTGGCTTATTGTCTGTCTCACTCACATCCCCTGGCCTGGAATATAAAATTTGTAAATTGGTCTTGTTCACCATGGCTTCACTTATATCTGTGTGTCTCACACAGAGTGAGTCCTTAATACATAATTCAAAAAAAAATTGCCTTTTGACTGCACTGCATGGCATGTGGAATCTTAGTTCCCCGACCAGGGATCTGCTTTGTGCCCCCTGCACAGGAGGAGTAGAAGATTGAAGTCTTAACCACTGGATGGCCAGGGAAGCCCCCTTAATATGTAATGGTTGAATGGGTTGCTTTCCTCCAAGAGCAACTACTATTTCCAAGCTCTGCTGTGTTAAGCCTACTTAAATTATTTGCTAAATTTATCCCATATTTATGTGCCCCATAGATTTCTTATCAGTGTGTATGCTTGAAATTTTCATGTCAATGCTGCCCTATTGTACATGTTCCTTAACAACTTGCATTTGCTTTTCTGATCCCCAAATGTCTTCAAGACTAACCCGTGTTGATACTTGTAGTTATAGAACATTGATTTTACGATTGTGCAGTGTTATTCATTCCCATGCTGAGCTGTAGTTAAGTCATTTTGGGGGATCATTTTTACTTTTTAGAGGGAGGAGCCTCTGTATGCACATGTGGGAATTCTTCTCAGTTAGGTCCTTAGAAGAGGAATTGTTGGACCAGAAGTTATGTGCAACTTGAACTTGGCCAGATGTATCAAGTTGCCCAAGTTGTAGGCATCATTTCTCAAAGTCCAAGAACTCTGTTTTCTACATCCTAATCAACATTTGCACTATTATATTTAAAATGTTTGCCTCTCTGACAGATGTCTTCTGTGTCTCATTTTTTGTTTTAGCTTGCATTCCCTGTGTTATTGGGCACTATTATCTTTTTTCTCCCTCTGTTTATTGGTCCTTTCTCCCTGTGTTTCTTTCCTTCTGAATTGCTTGCTCATATTTTTTGCATGTTTTTCTCTTGGATTGTTTACCTCTTGTTGGTTTGATGGAGCTTTTAAGGAACTCTTTATAAAAATACATTGTAGTCCATTCACATGGCAAATATCATCCCACAGTCTGTGGTTTTCTTTTCAATTTATTTATGATGTCTTTTTCCTGTATATGTTTTAAATTTAATGCAGCATTTTCCTTCATATTTGATTTGTTTCTCTGTATCTTAAAGAAATCCTTTTTTATTCTGATTTATAAAAATGTTCTATATTTCATTTTCAAGTTTAAAGTTCTCTATCTACAAGTTTGAGTTTTGAGGGGTATGATATAAGACAAGGATCTATCTGAACTAGTGTCACTTAAAAATGTCACGTAGTTATTTGAATAGGAAACCCAAACACATGCTTTGACGATCAGAATAATGTCTTGTTCTCACCTCTGCCCTTTACCCTCCTCTCTTCATGCAGGCAGTCCTGTTCTTATGTTGTTCTGTGTTTCTGTCTGCAAATAAAGCAATAGCAAAATATATCCTTTTTCTAAGTTGAACTGTTTATTTTGTATTGGAGTATGGCCAGTTAACAATGTTGTGATAGTTTTGGGTGAACAGTGAAGGGACTCAGCCATACATGTACATGTAGCCATTCTCCCTGAACTCTCCTCCCATCCAGGCTCCACATAACACTGAGCAGAGTTCCCTGTGCTCTGCAGTAGGTCCTTGTTGGTTATGCATTTCAAATATAGCAATGTGTACCTGCTTACTTTCTCTTTCTTAAGTAGCATGCTCATACATTCTGCTTGGGACCTTGCTCTTCACACTCGACTATTTCTTCTGCAGGGCCTGTGCAGGGAGCTCCTCGGCCTCTTTTTCAGCTGAATATTATTCTGTTCTGCTGAGCCCTCAGGATGTGATTAACCATTGTCCTCTGAGATGGACATTTGGGATGTCCCCAGGCCTTTTCTGGTTATTACTAACAATACAGCAATAAATGACCTTACCCACACACCGTTTCACAGGTGATGAACTCCCAGGAGTGGGGTGCCTGGGCGAAAGGAAATGTGCGTGTAGTTGCAATCATGATGGACGTTGCTGGCTCGCCTTCACAGCTGTCCGGTCATTCTGCACTTCTGCTGGGATCCGTGGGTACAGCTCGTTCCTCACAGGCTTGTCAGTAGCAGGTGGTCAAGTCTGTAAACTTCTGACTGGTGAGAGATGCTATCCAGGGTATGACTCGCATTTTCATTCCTTTATTTTCCATTTTAGATTAAAAACAAATTGAGTTGCAACTACAATTAAGCACACAAATCTAAGCTCAATGGTTGCATAACATATGTCTGCACCCATACAGCCTCCACTCAGGTAAAACACAGTGTTTTCAGCACCCTGGATGGCTCTCATACTGTCCCAGTCAGTACCCATCACCAAAACCAAACTCTGTCATTGCACATTAGTTTTACATTATTTAAAACTTTGTGTAATTGGAATCATAGATTAAATGCTCTTTTGTTTCTTTCACTCATATCTACAAAATACTGTGTTACACTATGCATCTGCGCTCAGTCGTCTCCAACTCTGCCACCCCATGGACTGTAGCCCATCAGGCCCCTCGGTCCATGGGACTCTCCAGGCAAGAATACTGGAGTGGGTTGCCATTTCCTTCTCCACTCTTACCATAGGATCCAGCAATCACACTTCTTGATATTTACCCAAAGGAGTTGAAAACTTATGTCTGCATAAATTAAGCCTGCATTGGGATGTTTACAGCAGCTTTCTTCATAAATGCCAACACTTGGAAGCAACCACGATCTCCTTCAGTAGGTGAATAGATACATAAACTGTGGCACATCCAGACAATGTAATATCATTCATCACTAAAAAGAAGTGAGCCATCAAGCTATGAAAAGACACAGAGGGACTTTAAATGCGTATAACTAAGTGAAAGAAACCAATCCTAGAAGACTGTATAGATTCCAAATATATGACATCCTGGAAAAGGCAAAACTATGGAGATAATAGGTTGCCCAGGGTTGCTAGGATAAATGAGTGGAGCATAGGGAAATTTTAAGGCAATAAAACTACACTGTATAGTACTATAATGGTAAATGCAAGGATGCGTGTGTGCTCAGTTATGTCCGACTCTTTGTGCCCCCTTGGACCATACCCCACCAGTCTCTCTGTCCATGGAGTTCTCCAGGCAGGAATACTGGAGTGAGTTGCCATTTCCTACTCCAGGGGATCGTGCCAACCCAGGGATCGAACCTGCATCTCCTGCATTGGCAGGCAGATTCTTTACCACTGAGCCCCGTGGAAGCCCACAGTGGAGAATAAATGCCGTTATATTTTGTCAAAATCAATAGACTATACAATGCCAAGAGTGAACTGTTTTGTAAATGATGGACTTCAGGCAAATGATGTGTTGATGTATGTTCAACAGCTGCAACTAATGTCCACTCTGGGCTATGTGGACGGTGGGGGAGGTTATGCTCATGTTGGGGCAGGAGTGTGTGGGAAATGTCTGTACATTCATTGATCTCAATATTTTCTGTTATATGCATGTCAGCTCTGGGTTAGAGGTGAGGGTTGTACTTAATGTTCCTGCACAGTGCATTGCTCTCCAAAGTTAATGGTGGTATAACTTGAACACATTTTTGATAAAGCATCAGCTTACCTAAGTATCATTTTTAAAAATAAGGAAAGTAATTTAATTGTCTATGAATTTGTAAAATGATAAATCTAAAAAAGTTGGATTAAATATCATATTCTATTAAAAAAGATATTTAAAGAATGGATGGTTAAAATTCCCTCACGTTTGAAATCAAATGTTCCACGAAAATTCCAAGATGGTCTTTGAAGGAGCTAGGATAGTTGGTGCCCTGGCAAAGGATGTTCTCATGTGAGAAGTTCCTCTGTTCTCAGCCCAGAGTCGTTTCTCCTACGTAAGCCCAGAGCTGGGAACCCAGTATTTCACACTCAGAATGTATGTGGAAAAATAGATTCTATAAAATAGATTGGAAGGGACCAGAGGGAGTGCTTTTTTATTTAAATGGCTTGGCCTTAAGCATCATGAAAATAAACTATGGGGTTTTAACTCCTTTTTCTTTTATACATCTATGCTATTGATCTTTTGCTTTCTCTGTACTAGGAGCGGAAGTAATCTGCAATTCTTTACCCCTTGTTAATGAAACCATAACACTTCCCTGACATTCCAAGCCGTCTGAGGTCCAAGGTGAGGCCAGCTCTCTCTCCATCCCCCGCTTGCTGTGAATAAATAATGAAGCATAAAAGTCGTCTAGTGCTCCAGTAGGAAGTGCTGGCCGGGATCTCTCTGATCTGTACTTGTAATGAGACTTGCATCCCCATTTTCTGAAGACATGCCTATTTGTCACAGATCAAGTTTAATGGCATTTCTGTGGCCCGTGTTATATGGACTTGTTTAAACGCTTTAAAAGCTTTAGATGATTGTGTTTTTAAGAAGGCTCAATTTTGTTTTGCACTGTCTTTGCTCTGCACAGCCTTCCTCACAGATTATATTACAAATTAGATCCTTCCAATCAGGAGATAGTTTTAACTATTACTTGAGGTTTTAATGGCATGGTAGAAGTGAAAAGAATGGCAAAAGGAAACTTCATTTTATTTAAAATTTAAATAGGCATCAAGAATCTTTGCTGAAGAAAGTCAGTTCAGATGGCATAGGGTCCAAAAATAGGAATGCACCTTTTCCCTTATACTTTTTATGCCTGCAGTAACTTGCAACCTGCTAGGCAGGTTCTTTTCTAAGCCCTCTCTAGGTCTAAAACACTTTCCTTACCAAAAGTTAAAATAGATGCTAAAAAAGTAAACATTGTATTTTTTTCTGGAGAAATTTATATTTCTAATAAAAATCTTCCTACTTCGTTTTAGCTAAAATTCTGATCTTCATTATGCAGTTAAGGAATAACAAGAATTGTGAACATTTCATATAATTATATACAAATTATACTATTTATAAAAAATTTTATAGACTGTCTCTTCTTTTTGCTATCTGCCATTTCAAATCTGTATTAATTAGCCAAATGAAGAATGTATATGCTAATCTGAGAATGGTCGATGATACATATATACCCAAACCAAAGAAATTCTAAATCTGATTATTATTTAATTAATATATAATTTGGAATTTTAAAACTCATCTTTATCTTAAAGTTTGTAAGCTATAGAACTAATGAGTGAATGGCACAAAATCTTATTCCCTCAAGGTCACTTAGAATTGGGAAAACCAGCTGCACTGGTAATTATTTACCTATTTTAAAGCTGTTCTTTAATTCTTATTTGTGTTTTTATTTTTGGGCCACATGGCATGCAGAATCTTAGTTCCCTAGTCAGGGACTGAACCCTGCAATGGAAGTGTAGGATCACCAGGGAAGTCCCTAAACTGGTTTTTAAACCAATTAAATAAATGTCACATATATATATTCTACTGATTAAATAAATGTTCGTTGTTTTGAGCAGTTGGATTTGGGGGATGGTTCGTCATGTTCCATCATGTTACGATTGATAACTGATACAGAGTAATAATCACAGTGATGGCCCCTCCTGTGGACTTACTGCACGCCGGGCTCAGCACTAAATCTTTTTTTAAACATCAGTGTTTCTTGCTGACACACCTGGGTGAGAATCACCCAGAAGCTAGTCAGAATGTCCCAGAGCCCCAACTTAGCTTTACTTAGAAAAAAATCCCTAAGGGACCTGAGAACCTGCATCTCTCCCTTGGTTCTTATGCACCCTGACATCTGGGACCTGTCAGCACTCTAAATGTCATATTTTTTTTAAGAATAAAGACACTGGGTATTACTATCCTTGTCTTCCTTCCCAAAGTGCTAAGCATAACGTGAACACCTGCTGTGGGTCTGCGATGCAGAGAGCTGTGAGAGAAACCTCACCGTCGCCGTAATGACTAACACTGACAAGCACCAGGCTTGGCTCCAGGATGTAGATAACGAGGCAGGTGGCACAAAGGTGAAGAAGTCAGGAAACCCAACCATCAGATAGACAGTAGTCACTTTCCTCACCCAGCCTCCACCCTGCTGAGAACTCACTATCTGCAGGGTCCTGTTCTAAGAACTTTATCTGCATTTCTCCTATAGTGATTGTAATTACCTTCTTAGGAAGGTACTGACCCTATTCTAATGAGGGAGTCACTGATGGCCAAGTCCACACAGTCAGTAACTAGTAGGAGTAGAATTGGGACTCAGACTTTATGTCGGGAGTAGAGTTTTTCCCTTTAAGAAATGCAGTCTGTCTAGTGTGGGTAGGCTGGAGTCACAGCTAGAGGTCATGCTGCTTCAAAGGATGAATGGAAGGAGAAAACGTGAGGTATTTATATTAATAATTCAGCCTTAAAAAAGAAAGCAATCCTGCTTTTTTGCAGCAACATGGATGATCCTGAAGAACATAATTCTAGGTGGGATAAATCAGACCCAGAAAGATGAATACTGCATGATCTCAGTTATATGTGGAATCTGAAAATGCTGAACTCATGGCAGCAGGGAGAAAGAGGTGGCTGCCAGAGGCTGGGGTCAGGGAGATGCTGGTCACAGGGTACAAAGATTCAGTTATTCAGGATGAATGAATCTGGAAGCTGAGGTCCAGCAGGGTGACTGTGGTTAGCAATACTGTGTTATGTACTTGAAATTTGTTAGGAAAGTAGGTCTTCAGTGTTCTCACTATAGAAAGAAAAGGAGGGAGCGAGGAAGGAAGGAAGGGAGGGAGGAAAGAAAGAAAGAGAAAGAAAGAAAGGAAGAGAAAAATAGAATGTGACGTTCATATCAGCTTGACCGTGGTGATCATTTCACAACGCATCACATATGTGACGCATACGAAAGCATTAAGTTGTACAAAACAATTCCCATTTGTCACATACACCTCAGTAAAGCTTAGAAAAGCAGTGGTTCTCCGCTCAAAGACACCGCATCTGCCCTTAAGTGTGGATTCTCATGTGCTTTGGTGTGAATCGTGTCCATCTGACCATTCAGAGAACTACTGACCTGGGATTACTTGTTCTCTTTTTCTCTGCTCTGTTAAACATCACACCTCTGTCTTTCCCATGGGTCTCTAAATAAAATATCTGCCTTCTTATACCTTTGAATGTATGTAAACTTCATGTCTTCCAGCTCCCTGTCTGCTTTAAAATAAAGGCACAAAGAGACTGAAAACAGGGTCTTATGTGATTACTTCCGTCCATCTTGAGGATGCTTGTCAAAGTAGAAGCTGGAAAAGAAAGGTCAATTTTCAGGAGCTGAACCCTCTACTTAAAGGAATAAAAAGCAGAGGAACTCATGCATTTTCCTTCTGTGCAATTGCAGCATTTGAACATTATTATTGACTTTTTTCCTTTGAGGGAACATTGTGATGAACTGAATGATTAAAGAAAACTGTTTCCGTTTGCGCTGTTTTGCTCCTGATAACGCGAATCAGGATTGCATTCTCCAATAACAAGGCTTAAAGGAATGCATTCTGTCTTGGCAATTGGGAGACTTCTCTCTTTTTTCCTTCCTTAAGGAAAAACTCACCTAACTGCTCGGAGATAATGAGACAAAAGACCAAGGAGAACAATGGTGCTAATGTGTGTCTTATCCTTCACACTTTCTGTGCAAAGCTCCCACCATCATGTGCTATTATCCTTGCTTTGCTGATGAAAAAATTAGCCTCAAAGGCACAAATTAGCCTCGCACATCAGTTTTCCTTTAAGTGATTTCTCTTTCTTCTGAAGTATAACAAATCATAGGGAAAAATGTTTGCAATTACTCTTACCCGCAAAATGCCAGATTTAGTCAACAAGCATTTACTGAGTATGCACTAAGTTCCGATAATTTATATGTAGACTTGGAAGGAACTAGATACAGGAAGGTGAAGTGATGCATGGAGTGGGAGCCGGGTTGGGGTGGTCCTGGGAAATTCTAGCTGCACCAGTCTATCCGCCCTTGGCCCCTTGTATGGCTGAGACTTACAAACCATCAGGATGTCCTTGGAATACTGAACACAGAATGCTGTGTTCAGATTCTTCCAAATATTGCTGAGAAAGGGTTTCTTTCCTCCCCATCGAACCAGTGAAATGTAATTAAAAATTATCACATCACATTTAGACTGTGTGGGACAGATGAAAGACAAGGAGATTTGGTTCCAATTCTTACTCAGCTTTCTGAAGCAATTTTTTAGAAATGGGTTGGATGTCAGTGCTCTCGACTGTACAACCAAATGCTGATAATAGTGGACTTTTTCATGGGTTGTGGGTTATAATGGTTATTATGTACTTCATGAAAGTACTTGTAAACTCTACATCTTTAATGTTTTTATTACTGTTGCTATTATTTTATTATTAAATTATGGTATAAAATCAACTTCATAAAAAACACTCACTAAAGGGGTGTGCATTTGTTCTTAGGTATCTATTGCTTGGACTTCCTTAGTGGCTTATATGGTGAAGCGTCTGTCTACAATGAGGGAGACCTGGATTTGATCCCTGGGTCAGGAAGATCCCTTGGAGAAGGAAATGGCAACCCACTCCAGTACTCTTGCTTGGAAAATCCCATGGACAGAGGAGCCTGGTGGGCTACAGTCCATAGGGTTACAAAGAGTCAGACATGACTGAGTGACTTCACACCAAAGGGATAGGAGGGCTTCCCTGGTGGCTCAGTGATAAAGAATTAACCTACCAGCGCAGGAGAGACAAGTTTGATCCCTGAGTCAGGAAGATCCCCTGCTGAAGGCAATGGCAACCTACTCCAGTATTCTTGCCTGGAGAATCCCATGGACAGAGGAGCCTGACAGGCTACAGTCTACAGGGTCGCAGAAGAGTAAGATATGACTTAGTGACTAAAAACACCAAAGGGGTGGGGAGATTAAGGAAGATGTGAGTTTTTCCTGTTGGTGTTGATGCTAACAGTTGATTCTATGGAAATAGTTAGCATTTGGGGTTTGTAATTTAAAGATGTCACTTTACCTGTATTATCCCACTTCAGTCTCACTTAAAATCCAGAAGCAGATAAGAAAAGTACTGTATGTTTAGCCCTATTTCGTGTGATTGAAAAATTAGGCTCCTAAAGGGCTAGTCTATGGGAGTTCAACTTATAAATAACTGGTGAGTACCCCCTGCCCAGGTTGGTTTTATCCACGAACATGCCAAGCTCTTCTCTAGGGTATCTGGTACCCTGTGGCTGACTTCTGGCACCATCTTGGATTCAGAAGGCTCTGATAGTATAGTCTTAGTGGTTCTATTTGGCTCCAGCTGGTCTGAGCCTCTCTGAAGGTAAACTGGATCTGGTTTTCAGATAACCAGTAGTGGAAGTTGAGTATGTTTATAGAATTTTTTTTTTTAAAGGAATTTGTATGTTTGCTAGAACGAGGAAGATTGTTGACTCATTTGCTAAGAAAATTAAGCACTTAAAAATATCATACTTTTAAAAACAACTCTTTGCTTTGTTTTTGAATTTGTTCAATTTTTTTTTTTGCCATATAGCAACATGCATCAGCTGTAATTATACATGGGTCCCCTCCCTCTTGAGGCTCCCTCTCATTTCCCAATACCCTCCTCCAGGTCACTATAGAATGCCAGACTGGACTCCCTGTGCTATACAGCAGTTCAGTTCAGTCACTTAGTCGTGTCCCACTCTACGCGACCCCATGAATCGCAGCATGCCAGGCCTCCCTGTCCATCACCAACTCCCGGAGTTCACCCAAACTCTTGTCCATCGAGTCAGTGATGCCATCCAGCCTTCTCCTGCCCCCAATCCCTCCCAGCATCGGAGTCTTTTCCAATGAGTCAACTCTTCGCGTGAGGTGGCCAAAGTATTGGAGTTTCAGCTTTAGCATCAATCCTTCCAAAGAACACCCAGGACTGATCTCCTTTAGAATGGACTGGTTGGATCTCCTTGCAGTCCAAGGGACTCTCAAGAGTCTTCTCCAACACCACACTTCAAAAGCATCAATTCTTTGGTGCTCAGCTTTCTTCACAGTCCAACTCTCACATCCATACATGACCCTGGAAAAACCACAGCCTTGACTAGACGGACCTTTGTTGGCAAAGTAATGTCTCTGCTTTTTAATATGCTATCTAGGTTGGTCATAACTTTTCTTCCAAGGAGTAAGCATCTTTTAGTTTCATGGCTGCAGTCACCATCTGCAGTGATTTTGGAGCCCCCCAAAATAAAGTCTGACACTGTTTCCCCATCTATTTCCCATGAAGTGATGGGACCGGATGCCATGATCTTCGTTTTCTGAATGTTGAGCTTTAAGCCAACTTTTTCCCTCTCCTCTTTCACTTTCATCAAGAGGCTTTTTAGCTCCTCTTCACTTTCTGCCCTATGAGTGGTGTCATCTGCATATCTGAGGTTATTGATATTTCTCCTGGCACTCTTGATTCCAGCTTGTGCTTACTCCAGCCCACTGTTTCTCATGATGTACACTGCATATAAGTTAAATAAGCAGGGTGACAATATGCAGCCTTGACGTACTCCTTTTCCTATTTGGAACCAGTCTCTTGTTCCATGTCCAGTTCTAACTGTTGCTTCCTGACCTGCATACAGATTTCTCAAGAGGCAGGTCAGGTGGTCTGATATTCCCACCTCTTTCAGAATTTTCCACAGTTGATTGTGATCCACACAGTCAAAAGCTTTGGCATAGTCAATAAAGCAGAAATAGATGTTTTTCTGGGACTCTCTTGCTTTTTCCATGCAGCTTCCCGCCAACTATCCATTTTACACACGATAGTGTGTGTGTGTGGATGTTGCTTTCTCCAGTCATCCCACTAGCTCCGTCCTCAGCTGGGCCCCTTCTTTTGATGTACAGAAAATTCTTTCATTAGGAAAATCCCATGGACGGAGGAGCCTGGTAGGCTGCAGGCCATGGGGTCGCTAAGAGTTGGGCATGACTGAGCGACTTCACTTTCACTTTTCACTTTAATGCATTGGAGAAGAAACAGCAACCCACTCCAGTGTTCTTGCCTGGAGAATCCCAGGGATGGCAGAGCCTGGTGGGCTGCTGTCTATGGGGTCACACAGAGTCAGAAACGACTGAAGTGACTTAGCAGCAGCAGCAGTCCTTTAAAAAGGCACATCTATCTGTTGGGTAAATTAAATCACTAAGGCTTATGGTATGAATTTTCTTTTCTGTTTTGTCTCAAAGCGAGTTCTGCAGGCTAGAAGTCCAAAATCAGGATGTCAGCAGAGCTGTGCTGTCTCTCAAGTTTCTAGTGGATGATACTTCCTTGCTTTTTTCTAGACTCCAGTGGTTCTGGCAATCCTAGCTGTTTCTTGGCTTGTTCCATTATAATTCCAATTTATGTTTCCACCTGCATATAATCATTTTCCCTCTGTGTGTCTCTGTCCAGATTTCTCTTTTCTTATAAGGACACGTCACTAAAGTCGGGCCCTCCCTGACCCTTTATGACCTCATCTTAACTTGATTACATCTGCAAAGGCCCTATTTCAAGTAAGGTCATGTTCACAGCATCTGACACTTAGCACACAATTTAACCCATAACAGCTACAGTGTTAGAATTATCATTTTTTTCTGTGGGTTTTTAATATATCCTCTGTATTGTAACCTTAACATCATTATTGTTATACTATATCTGTACATAAATACCCTGATTTTTATAGCTCCAGGAATGTCAATTTAGGCATCAATAAATTCACCATTTTTAAACAGCTATTTTCAAGTCATGCCTGTTACATAACACATCAGCCAGCATGATGGAAGCAAGGAGTTAGTCACTCTGAAAGTGCATTTCCAGCCTTGATAATTTTCAGTTGTTTCCCATGGAGCTTTGTATTTCATTGTCAGAGTGCAAAAAACATCTTCATTTCCATCAGAGAGCGGGTCTGTGTTGTGGTTACCAATATGTTTTATTGGAGTCCCAAGGTGCTATAAGCAGCAGTGAAAGGAAAGGAACGTGGTAGCTGTTTTTACAGGAAGCAAAGAGGTGAAGAGAGATGCTTCCATCAGCCAACCATACACACACACACTCATAATATCAATACATGTCTACAGACTCAGAGTTTTCTGCTCGAGAAGAGTCTCATCCACTCATATGACTTTTACTCTGTACCTGTACTCGTGAGTATATATATATATATATATATATATATATATATATATATATATATACACACACATACATACATGGTGGCTCAGATGGTTAAGAATCTGCCTGCAATGTGGGAGACTCAGGTTTGATCCCCGAGTCAGGAAGAGCCCCTGGAGAAGGAAATGGCTGCCCACTCCAGTATTCTTGCCTGGGAAATGCCATGGGCAAAGGAGCCTGGCAGGCTATACCATGGGGTCACAAAGAGTTGGACATGACTCGGAAAGTAACACTTAAAAAACATATTTTAGTATAAGTAAAGAAAAGGCATAGTGTAGTTATACTATATATAATGTGACATATGTATATATACTATGTGATAGACATATGTGCATATATGTGTATACTACATATAGTGTACTCTATGTTATATACTATATTATGGGCTTCCCCGGTGGCTCAATGGTATAGAATTCTGCCCATGCAGGGGATGTGCATTTGAACCCTGGTCCAGGAAGATTCCCTGGAGAAGAACCCACTCCAGTGTTCTTGCTTGTGAAATCCTATGGACAGGAGCCCTGTGCTATAGTCCATGGGGTCACAGAGAGCTGGACATAACTTAGCGACTGAACAATAATAATAATACTGTATTATGTATAGTATCGTGTATATTATGTACATGTAGTATAACAGTGTAGTTGTACTAAATATATACATCTGTATATACACAAATTCTATAATAATGCACAATAAACATATATACATATGTCTAAGTATAGCATAGTTATACTGTATGCATATGTATTATAATACCATAATATGTAAAAGCCATACATAATATATATTATATACTTATATATAATATATACTTATCCTATATATTATACTACTTATGTTGTAATTAGATGGGTGGATTTTGAAATTAATTAATCTTTAGGACTTTGTAAAGCAAGGTCAGCTGTTAGCAATTTCATTTAAACCATTTTTATCCACAGATTTTGAAGACCTAACCCAAAGCACTTTGAAAATTCGATGTATCCAATAATATTGTGTCTCCTCTCCTTTATAATATTTGCTCTTCAGAGTCCTTTGGAAAATGTCATAAGTGGATTTTACCCATCCTATCTCATGTCTTTCATTTCATTGATTCTCCCAGGAAAGTCAGCTAAGTACACAGCAATATCAGAAAGATGTGATTTTTTTAAAGCTTTTACAGCTAATATGATGCCATTTTCTAGACACTTTGGTGCCCATTTTAGAGTATTCACACTTTTCTCAAAGGCAGCTCCCCAAATATCACTCATCTGTGACTTGTGCAGTTCGTAGACATACAATTTGGAGCTGTAAGGGGCCCCCATGAGGAACATGGGTAAGCGGTCTAGGTGCTGACTGGGTGATGCCAGCCTGCAGTCTGGCATGTCATCTGCCAGGGACAGTGGCAAAATTCAGGCACTCAGCTTCATTTGTCATTGCTGTTGACATTTTTAACACTATTTTGTAAAATAAAAATAAAACTGGGGAGGGAGATGAGGGTAAAGTAAGGAAGGGATTAAAGCTGGAGGCTGACGGGCACTCTGGGGCCTGGGTTTGTCCCACTTCTGCCACCTGTTTGCTGCGTCAGGTCACATGACATCTGTGAGCTTTTGCTCACATCTGTAGATTGTTGATGACAATGGTCCCCACTGCCCAAGCGTCTAGGGAGTATGAATGCTGGTATTGATACTTCTGTATTGTTCAGAGCAGTGCCTGCCACATAGGAAACATTATATAAATGTTAGTCATTGCTATTGTGTTATCACTGTATCTAAGAGAGGTAATGATGAATAACTTAAAAAAATAAACACAAAAAAGAAATGCTAAGTTGTCATTATAAACATTTCCAATAGTGACAGCATGTAAGGAGTGTGCAATGTATGGGGGGTGGTTTCCTTCTTTCTGACCACTCCTTACAGACAGAGAATCCCATTGAAACAGTTGTACCACAGCTAACTGGTAACAGCAACATCCTCCAAGGACGAACAGGACACTAGATTGAAATTGTCTTGTACAGAAGGTTTTATCATTGTTAAACATCTAGATCTGTTTTAATTCTTTGTTGATTCTAACCACTGGTTTGGAAAACAAACCCTACCTTATTAGAACTGAGTATGTGTAACATTCATTCAAGGGAGAAATGATGATGGGCTACAGGACTCACATCTGTAAACTACAAACACATACAGATGATACCTGGGCTTCCCAGGTGATGCAGTGGTAAAGAATCCGCCTGCCAATGCAGGAGACGTAAGAGACATGGGTTCAGTCCCTGGGTTGGGAAAATCCCCTAGAGAAGGAAATGGCACCCCACTCCAATATTCTTGCCTGGAAAATCCTACAGACAGAGGAGCCTGGCAGACTACAGTTCATGGGGTCACAAAGAGTGGGACATGACTGAGCATGCAGGCGTACATAAACCAGAGTGGTGATCTAAAGCAGAGATGCTCTATGGGGATATGTAGGGTATATGACCTTTCAAGGAAGGCAATTGAAATGAAAAGTCCTATTGGATCAAGAGAAATATGTGCTTGACACATTATCAGATAATGAAAATCTTTTCCATCCTGAAAAGAAAACCCTATCATAGAAAGACAAAGTTGTGAGGCCTGCAAAGGAGAAGAGTTCCCTGGCATGGATAAAATGGGCTCCTGCTGCTGGGTGAGCATGAATGCGCCCCACCCGAGGGGCGTGATCATCTAGTTTATGACGCACTCAGCATCGTTTCTGTGACATGAAGGGCACTAATATTAGTAATAGTGATGGTACTTTTACCTGTGATGGTGAAGACTGAGGGCCTCTGTATGTTTGAAAAAACCTAGAGAGGCAAATGCTTGGCAAGATGCCGCTTCATGTTAAATATCCAGACTGAGTCCAGATGAGTTTCACATGACAGAACCTTCCAGAACCATGGCTGGGCATTGGGATACACTGATCTACTGTGAACTTAATTGAAGGAGAAGCAGCTACATAAATAGGATGCAATATTTCCAGTTCCCTCTCTGGTGATTTCTTTCTCTTTAGATGACTCACTTGATTTTGGGTGTCTGTGAAGAGTGTTGGGTAGTCACAGATGCTATATAAAGTTTACAGAGCTTCCTGGATTGTTATAAAAGATGAAGTACCGTTACAAAGACCATATAAAGCAGATTTGTAATCTCCATAATTCCCCTTATTCACTGAATGACCTTGAACTTCAAACAAGTTCATCAGAATTGTCCCTGGTTTTCCTTCCTCAGAAATGTGGGAGGTAGACAGAGGATGAGATGGTTGCATGGCATCACCGACTCAATGGACATGAGTTTGAGCAGGCTCTGGGAGATGGTGAAAGACAGGGAAGTGTGCTGCGTTGCAGTCCATGGGGTCGTGAAGAGTCAGACATGACTTAAAGACTGAACAACACAATTTTCAATGGAAAGACATAACATGTACAACTCACAGGAGATTTTTAGCCAGACCTTTCCATATGGATGAAAGATAGCTGAGGCGGGCAGTATAAATATCCTCTTGCAGTGAAATTTTCATTTAATGCATCATTGTGGCCTCCAACCCTGAATGGGGCAGTTATGAATACATTCTGTTCATGTCCATTTTTGCTGCTCCCAAAGGCAGACTCAGTCCCATTATTATATTTATTATGACATTAAAAGGTATAGTTCCTTTTATGCTCTCAAGGAATCAAAGGTTTCATTTCCTTTAGGGTAAAACTAATTATGTTGGAGTTTTCCATTCAAATTATTTTTAAAAGGATGATCCCTTATGACTTGCAAGGTGTGACTTAAGGAATAAAAAGCTAAGTGAGAAGCGATCCCATCCAAGTGAATGGAAGAGAGCTGCCTTTTTAGTAACTGAGCCTCTGATATGTCTCAAGTACAACATAAGCAAAACAGACACTGGATCTTCATCTCCTAAACTGTTCTTTCTTAGTTCTCTATCATCCATCCCTTTATTCAATTTTTACCCTGAAATATGTACTGAAAACCTACTATGTGCCAAGACACAAGACAAACCTGTGTCTTCGTGGAGCTTGTTTACTGATGCAGGAAATCAAAGATTACACAGCTAAACATCGCCCATAAAGCTAGAGAGTGATAGTTACTCTGAAGGGAATAAAGCCAAGGTTCCTAGAACAGCATCTCTACAAGAATCTGATACTATAACATGGAAATCTCTTTTTCTTAAATTCTCCAGTGACTTCTTATAATCCAGAGCAAAAAGAATCCAACATCTTCGTTGTTTTGCCACATTTGGTATCAAACTGTACAAACTCCCTGTGCTCAGCGCATTCCAGCCACGCTTTCTTCTTCCCACTCCTTGACTTTTACAGAGGTTTCCCTGCCTCCTCACCTTTTCTGCTGACTCCTCTGTCTGCGACCGTGTTCTGCACACTTTCGCATGATTCTTCCCTTTTCACTTTCGAGTCTCAGCTCCAGTGCTTCCTCAAAAGAGGGGCATTCTTGACATCCTTGCTAAATTTACCCATCTCACCATGCTTCCCTTTTTCTGTTTCACGTGTTGCTCATAGCTCCTATCTTCTTGGCTTTCTTGTTTACAGTGTATTTCCTCCCACCAGGATTTAGCGTCGTGATCAATAGATCTCACCTGTGTTTATTCACTGCTGAATCATTTTTGCCTAGAAGAGTGCCTGGCATACAGTAGGTAATGAGCAGATATTTGTTAAATAAGTGAATATACTGCTTCTTTGAAATGTCTGGATAAAACTTAGGAAGGTAAAAATCAAATCCCTTCTGAGACCCAACTGAGAGGAATTTTATTATTTGTTAGACAATATATCATTTATACAGCATTGCTGTAGCATATCATCAAAGATGGATAAAGTTGTTAAAATCAGGGAAGGTGTCTAGGGCACTGTTCAAGTACTGATTTAAGGGCTGAAGGTGCAGTTACCATCTCATATTCCACCTTAAATGCTTTGCACCTGAAGATTGGAATCGTGAAATGACTAGCTGGAGAAATCTAATTTGCTAATTGTGTTGCATTTTCGAAACCAAAGACAGTGTGCAAACACACATCTTCAATGCATTCCAGTATTTGCGTTTCAAAGGAAAACATGAAATGACAGGCTGGGAACAAATATTATTCTGAGAAAAGAAAAGGGAAAAAAGGTTTCTCAGATTTTTTTTTTTTTCATCAAGATCTTTGTGTAGAAAAAATGGTGCCATCATCACATAAGTGCCACTGGTTGTTACTACAAATGCGTTTTGCTTATTAATTTAAGATCAGCTCTAAGTTTGCCCTCAAAGCCGTATTTCCCTCTGTGGCCATGTGCATAGATAGTGGTGTTGTTTTTAGACCCTAGACGGGGGAGTTTTGTGAAAACCTGGACTGTGTCATGAAGTCTGCTGTGCTCTGGACACTTGACTGCATAGCAGGTTGTACAACACATCTCAGAGGAACCTTCTATGCTCAAGAATCCAGGAGCGAGGAGTAGCCAGAGAGAGAATTAATATCTTCCAAGAAGGTGAGTCTTCCTTTGTTTAAATCCTGTCAAAGATCACTTTTCCATGAGGCTCCTTTGAAGCCTTGATTTCAGGATAAATGAAAACTCATCATTAGAAACCACAGAACCTCACTCAGTCACAGTTGGAGCTCAGTCATTCGGTGTCCTTCCAAGACAGCCCTCTGTAGAGGAAAGCTTTGGCACCTGGATCATTTGCATCCGTAAGTCTCAAACGTTCAGGCAAATGAGAGCACCTTCCCCTCCCCCAGTGGCAGTTTCCCTGTTCCTACAGTTCGGATGTCTTATCCTCCTTTGAGAGAGCTCCTGTCTGCACATTTTTGCCCATACAATTGAGTCTTGGTCTGAGGTCAGCTGGGTTCAAGGGCTTCCCAGGTGGCTCACCTGCCAATGCAGGAGACACGGGTTTGATCCTTGGGTCAGGAAGATCTCTTGAAGAAGGAAACCCACTCCACTGTTCTTATCTGGAGAATCCCCATGGACAGATTCCCATAGACATCACTACGAGTTGGATGCCACTGAGCGACTAAACTACTGAGGTCAGCTGGACCCCTGGGTGGAGGTGCCTCCCTGGCTTACAGCACCATGGCCCTGTGAAACCCCTGGACCCCAGGCAGGCTTCTCTCACCCCCCACACCCTGACTTATCATGGATCTGTGTTCCTATTAAACCAGGCTCTTGCTTCAGTTCAGTTCAGTTCACTTCAGTCGCTCAGTTGTGTCCGACTCTTTGTGATCCCATGGACTACAGCATGCCAGGCCTCCCTGTCCATCACCAACTCCCAGAGCTTGCTCAAACTCATGTCCATCGAGTCGGTGATGCCATCCAACCATCTCATCCTCTGTTGTCCCCTTCTCCTCCTGCCTTTGATCTTTCCCAGCATCAGGGTCTTTTCAAATGAGTCAGCTCTTTGCATCAAGTAGCCAAAGAATTGGAGTTTCAGCTTCAGCATCAGTCCTTCCAATCAATACTCGGGACTGATTTCTTTTAGGATTGACTGGTTTGATCTCCTTGCAGTCCGAGGGACTCTCAAGTCTTTTCCAACACCATTGTTCAAAAGCATCCATTCTTCAGCGTTCCGCTTTCTTTATAGCCCATACATGACGACTGGAAAAACCATAGCTTTGACTAGACGTACCTTTGTCAGCAAAGTAATGTCTCTGCTTTTTAGTATGCTGTCTAGGTTGGTCTTGTCTTGTCTTCCAAGGAGCATCTTTTAATTTCATGGCTGCAGTCACCATCTGCAGTGATTTTGAAGCCCCTCAAAATAAAGTCTCTCACTGTTTCCATTGTTTTCCCATCTACTTGCCATGAAGTGATGGGACATGATGCCATGCTCTCAACATTCAGTTGAAGTCAACATTCTGAATGTTGAGTTTTAAGCCAACTTTTTCTCTCTCCTCTTTCACTTTCATCAAGAGTCTCTTTGATTCTTCTTCACTTTCTGCCATAAGGGTGGTGACATCTGCATATCTGAGGTTATTGATATTTTTCCTGGCAATCTTGATTCCAGCTTGTGCTTCCTCCAGCTCAGCGTTTCACATGATGTACTCTGCATATATGTTAAATAAGCAGGGTGACAATATACAGCTTTGACATACTCCTTTTCCTATTTGGAACCAGTCTGTTGTTTCATGTCCAGGCTCTCGCATAGAACATACGTTGTATCTGTTTGGTGGGAGTTTGGATCCTGGGGTGCTTTCCTTTCTCTTTTTAAAAAATATTTACTTCTTTATGTATTTGGTTTGTGCTGTTTGTCTTAATTGCAGCATGCTGGATCTACTCCCCAGACCAGGGACTGAACCCTGGCCCCCTGCATTGGGAGCGTGGAGCCCCAGCCCCTGGACCACCAGGGAAGTCCTGGATGCTTGTCTCTTAGCTTCTGTGATTCCTGCCTCTCCCACCTTGCACAGCCATGTCCTTGCTCAGATGATCCTCCTTCATATCAATCTGCTGGGCTCCAGGTGGGAGAGGGTGCACTATTCCTGAATATTCCCCAGCACCTCCAAGGTACACAGTGTTTTCCAAGACACATTGCTATCTGCTTTTTTTCCCCCACTAATACTTCCCGTAGCTCAGCTGTCCCCCACTCCAGGCTCTGCCTTGTTACCCACCTCGGGCCAGGGCTCTGCGGTGAGTGTGTCTCCTCTCCTCTGCCCCGTCCTGTCTCACTTCTGCAGTTCTGGCTGCTGCAGTCACACCCTGCTGCCACCGTGTCCCTAAGGCTCACAATGAAACGGGGAGCTCTTCCAGAATGCGGATCCAGGTTCCAGCTGGAAGTTCAGTCTTCCGGATGAGGATCCAGTTTTCCTTTTTGGAGATGAAGGTACAGATGGTTGCCAGGCCTTTTTCACTGTCAGGTGAAAATGAAAAAGAAGTCTGCCTACTTTAAATAATTAGAGTATAAAGACATATAATTTCCAAAGCATTAAGATCCTGTTAATAAATGTTTCATATTCTTTTATAATTCATACATTCTCTGTAGATGAAATTGGTGAAGTTGATGACTTTAAATATAGACAAAGAAGATACAAGGCTATAAATCTGAAAATCTAAAATGGGCAAAACAATGAAGACAATTAAAATTAGCTAATATATTTTTATTATAGTTCTTAAAAGAAAGTACCTAATACCTAATGCCTGATTTCTATTTGAAGATTTTAATATAGACATTAAGCTTCATTATATATGTTTCTAAGTAATAATCTACTTTTACCAATTCTTCAATCTAATTTCTGGAATTGAACTATAATTTTTGATAATTAAGACATATATGCTTGAATATTGCTTTAAAAATGACTTGATATAAACTGAAACATTCCTCAGAGTCTATGTTTTGTCAAAGAGATGCTCTTGTAACTAGAAGGAGGCCACAGATTCATGTGTCTCCAGGGGTTTGGCAAGAGCATAAGTTGGAACCTAAATATTTGGCTGTGGTGACCCAGTATTGGGTCACTGCTGTTGTTCAGTCATTAAGTCCTGTCCAAGTCTCTGCCACCCATGGTCTGCGGCACACCCGTTTCCCCTGTCCTTCACCGTCTCTGGGGTTTGCTCACACTCACGTCCATTGACTTGGTCATGCTATTCAACCATCGCATCCTGTCACCCCCTTCTCCTTCTGCTATCAGTCTTTCCTAGCATCGGGGGCTTTTCCAATGAGTCGGCTCTTCACATCAGGTGGCCAAAGGATTGGAGCTTTCGCTTTGGCATCAGTCTTTCCAATACTGTAGTGACCTAATATTGGGTCATAGAGAGAGGTAAGAGCTTTGACAAACTAGAGGATGAATACTTTGCCTAAATGCTCAAATTAAATACATTTAAAAACCCACCTGTTTGTCCTTGGTAAACAAATATATATGAAAAATGCAGCAGGCTAGGTGGTCACCTGTTTGCAAAAACTTTGTATTTTCAAAGCCACACATGATATAAATTTGAAATGTAAATATTTAAGACAAATTCTATCTAAAGCAATATTTTCTAAAGCAATATTTTAAATAAGATGAAGTTGAGAATGTAGCCGAATCAAAATTTAGCATACTGTCAATATTTGTAGGAGAGGTGAAGGTATTTTACCTTTATTTGTACAACAAACAAAAATAATCATGTTAGTTCTGCAGAGCTTATAACTTGGAAGTGTGTATGTGTGGAGAAAGAGAGAGGTTGATTTGAATATACCGTTAATATTTGCCCATAGTAGAAATGTTAATGGCTTCCCTGGTGGCTCAGGTAATAAAGAATCCGCCTGCAATGCAGGAGACCTGGGTCAGGAAGATCCCCTGGAGAAGGGAATGACTAACCATTCCAGTATTCTTGCCTGGAGAATTCCATGATCAGAAGAGCCTGGTGGGCTACAATTCATGGGGCCTCAAAGAGTCGGACCCGACTGAGTGACTAACACACATACACAGAAATGTTAAATTACAGAGAAAATTTGGTGGAAAGCAATAATAGTGTAAAAAAGTTTCATAAAATACCTAGTGTGTAAATAAACAACTTACTATTAACACCAGGTTTCCTGTGATCAGAATTTTGTCCAGTCTCAGAGCATAATGGTTTTTTGGGTATTGGGTAAACCATGATAGATACACCTTGGAAAGTTTAAAAAAAAAAAAAAAACAACCAGGACATATTTATTGCCTCCATTCTCAGAGTTAGTTTAAAAAAAAAAATTGGCTGAATAGCAGTCAGGTTCAGATTGTTAAAAGGTAGTACTGAACAATTATGTGAATTATTGAACAATTATGTGAATGTGAGTGCTGTTTTACATATGCAAATGAGGCAGAGAGACAGGTTAGAAACGTTTTGGTGCTAACAGTTTCAGAATAAAAGTTATCCCTCCAATAAATCTTTTAATGTAGCAGAGCAGGTGCTGCTTTGTGAGAAGAAAGGAAATGGAAGAGGTTTCTTACTGTCAGCTTTTTGGGGTAGGGAACACCACTTCCTACAGCTCCCGTAGCTGGGAGGTGTCTGTGAGGCCGCCCCTGCCCCTTCTGCATCGTCCAGATCCCCTTCTAAGCCACAGCTCTTTCTCTGGTTTCAGACTTTCTGGCTGTGACTGGGTCCCAGGTGAAAATAAGCAACAACATCAATAGCTCATCTCATGTGTATCTAGTCTGGAGCAAGGCTGCTTGGGTTCAAACCCCGGCTCAAGTGGATGCTTCTGAGAGCATTCTGGCCCCTCCATGACTCAGCGCTTAGTCTGAAAAATGGGAATGAAAGTTGTTGTGAGGGTTAAACGTGTTCACTGAAGCAGTGTGCAGAGCAGCTCCTCCTTAACCATCAGCCATGTTACTATGCTTTTCGGATAAGATGTTTATCTTTATCTACTGGAAGCATCTTTCATGACCGGTGACCATGGATGCTAGAAAGGTGTTAAAGCAACTCTGCGATTAAGAAACAAGCAAGGCGTAATCACGTACCTTCTAGTCTTTAGCTCTAAGGTGTTTTTTTAGCTTAGGATCCGTAAATCCTGCTGGTTTTGGATAGCGTAGGGCTGGCTTGCTGGAAGTCTATGACCAGACCTCACATCATTTCCTCTTGTGAGTTTCTTGCACTCTTTACTACGGCCACTGTATTTTCCCTGCACATCTTATATCTTCTTGGGACGGAAGTCAATGCTAGGGGACAGGGTTCTGAGCCTTTTTGCTCTGTCGATGGAAATGATGAGGTGATTTTTGACAGGTTTCAAAGGTCACTTGAGTGGGAGGATTGTGCTGGGCTTGCTTAATAGTGCTCTGGGGACCAGGCTGTAACGAGAGTGGGCTGGCTCCACTCCAGGAAGGTAAGTTTGGCCTCGAATGTTGTCTCTTCTGTGGCCTGAAGCCTCACTAAAATGACCGAGTGTAGCTTTAAGGATCTTAGTTGGGATGCTGCTGGCTTAGCTGTGATAGTTGGGCGAGGGCATTGAGACCTGAGACTGTGGTCCTTAGATGATCGATGTAGCAGTGGGTGCTTTCAAACTGTGGTGCTGGAAAAGACTCTTGAGAGTCCCTTGGACAGCAAGGAATGAAACCAGTCCATCCTAAAGGAAATCAACCCTGAACATTCATTGGAAAGACTGATACTGAAGCTGAAGCTCCAATCCTTTGGCCACCTTGTTGATTTAAAAATTAGTCACAGGCTGAAACCAGAGAGGGTTTTATTTAGTGGGAAAATCTTAGGACTTCAAGCCTGGGAGACAGCATCTCAGGGAGCCCTGAGAGACTGCTGTGAGCAGGGGGCAGAGGGAGTCAGGCTATACTGTTTGCAACAAAGAGGGCTGGCAGTCTGAACATCAAAGATTACTATTAATAAGGAAAAACAGACATCAAGTTAAAGAATTTAGTGTTCTTCTATGTATAGGAAGATGCAGGAGACTGGGATTATTGACATCATTCCTTTCATATGCATCTCAGCTATCTGGGGCCAGAATCCTGTTTTTTTTTTTTTTTTTTTTAAAACTCTCACATCCCCCTCTCCCCACCCAGCTCCTCAGCAAGCACCATGTTGGGGAGGCCAGCATCTGCTGGATCACAGGTATCGTTTTTCCCTTTTGAGAGCCTTCATTCACGTTTGGAGGCTGGGAGTGGCTGAAGGCTGTTTATCCTTGTTAACTGATATGGCAGGGGATATTCCACTTCACAACCTGATGCAAAGAGCCGACTCACCAGAACAGACCCTTACATGCTGGGAAAGACTGAGGGCAGGAGGATAAGGAAAAGATGGTTAGATAGCATCACCAAGTCAATGGACATGAGTTTGAACAAACCCTGGGAGATAGTGAAGGACAGGGAAGCCTGACGTGCTGCAGTCCATGGGCCACAAAGCGCTGGACACGACTTAGCCACTGAACAACAAGAACAACAATGTAGCTGTGGGTGTGACTGAGATAAGAATTTCCTGGATTTTGTAGCATTTCCTGGAGGAAAACTGGAGTCTTCTTTTTACCCAGTGCCTGTCCTGAATAGCGTATGTGGGAAGGAGAAAGGCTTGGCAAGGTTTAAGACTGAGTCTCACGAGCACAGCATAATAACGAGGCTCACAATCAGTACATTTTCCTTGTCTAATTAGATGATAACTGTATCTATTCAGTTTCGGCTCTTGTGTCATCAGCATTTCAGGTGGAGATACAGAAGAAGGAATTGGCCAAGAGGTCATTTTCATTTTTTCTACCTTGTCTAGGAGCCAAGACCTTGAGGCAATTTCTTTTAAGTGATGTCCCAGATTCTCAGGTCTGCATTTGTAGCTGGCAAATCCCCTCCACGGCCAGTGAGGTATAGATATTCCTCCAGATTTGTGCCTTTGTCATCACTATTCTTCCATGTCAGCAATTAAGAAAATACAGGGTGTAGTCTAAGCTTATAAGGAGTTGAACTTTATTGGATGTGGGAAGCATATGTGTCATTTTGGAACATATTATTTTAAATGATGGACAGGTCACCACTGAGGCCAGGAAGGAGCTGAAAGAATTGGCAGCTAAGGCTGTCGATTGAAAAATGGACACATTTCAATGTATAGGACACATTCAATGTATAGGTGAAATGCGCTTTTTTGCTAACCCAAGAGACTCAGTATATGTTGGTAAATTTGTGCTGGTTTATGACTGCAGCACTGGAAACTAATGTGCATTTGATGAAGTGTATGTTGCTATGTTGGGTAAATGGAGTGCATCAGAAGAAACCGAAGGCCGATCCAGGACGGGTGTCTTAGGTGGACCCTAAAATGAGAAGGAGGACCATTTACAGAAAGACGGGTCATAGATGCATTCCAAAAGGCAGGGAGTAACGTATGAGGAGAAGAGAATTCACTGACGGGTATTTGACGTTAAAACTTGTTGAAACTGAGTTTTATGCGTAAAATGCTGTGTGGGTACCCAAGCCTTTTGCTCAGAGGGAGTCTTGGAATGACCTTTATTAATTAATGACCTTTATGCAATATAAACGAGGTGATTTCCCTGGTGGTTCAGATGGTAAAGAATCTGTTTGCCATGCAGGAGACCTAGGTTCAATCCCTGGGTCAGAAAGATTCCCAGAAGAAGGGAATAGCAATCCACTCCAGTATTCTTGCCTGGAAAATGTCATGGACAGAAGAGCCTGTTGGGCTTCAGTCTATGGAGTCCCAAAGAGTCAGACACGACTAAGGGACTAACACTTTCACTTTCATAGTTACTTTTAAGACACAGAGAATCTTATCTATTGAACTGAAAGGAAAGGTGGCCAGTATATCAACAGAGAGATGATTTTTTTCATCCAATCTGGAATAGTCAAGTAATTCCAATAGATAATATAAATGATTTAATGGGTCGAGTTAAACGTTCTCTACTAGTAAAGGCAATTTTTACATCTGTTGATTCTTGTCATTCCAGAATGGAAAGAGAATCTGGGAAACCTGGTGTCTCAAAGAATCTGAAGTGGATTGAATTTTCAATCCTACTCATCTTCCTACTCCATTGCCTTAATGTTTGGGTTGGGGTGAAGTTTTAGAACAGCAACTTATCAAAAATATTGCATTAGACCTCAATCATCTTTTCTTTTCTAGTGACTTATTCCATAAACTCTTAAACCACCTGAAAAAATGTGAATCTTGACATCCTTCTGATACAATTCTCCCAAATATTAATAATAAAACAGGTGGAGGTGGGAGAGTGCAAGAGCTGCCATTATAAATCCAGCCAGGTGGGAAAGGACGCCGTGATTGACTGCCTGGCACCCAGGTAGATCTCTTGGGATTGCCATCGTGTGCAAGGTGAAGCGATTTCTCAAGACTTCCTAACATTTATCCCCATAGATCAGTGTGTGAGCCATCAATCCTATGAAGGTTAAAAGGGACATTACTCAAAAACTGGCATGGAGAGGCAGTGTTTCAAGAGGCTGTTATGTCCCTGGGTTTCAAGCTTGAAAGGGGAGAGGAGATAGTTATTTTAAAGTTGATACCAATTGCCTCCCCTGTCGTTCCCCCAAAGGTTTTATAATTATGGATCCAAATTCATCTGCTGGATCCTCTTTTTCATTTCCTAATTTTTACAAATGAGTCTATAATGAGTCCACATAAGTACAAGTCTTTTTGTTTTTGTTTAGTGGTTCTTATAGAATTATATCCCTGTTTGAAATGGAAATAACAAGTCTTCAACTTCTTATATGCATTTGGTTATTTCTGATCAAATTAACATCACAAAAATGTCTGTGCATAATCTACAGCAGATATTCTTCTCATCCAGGAGTAAATTACAGTGGCTACTAGGCGGAAAATTGTGTTGTTGTGCTGTTTCCCTAAGAAAGGTCCTTAATGGAGAACATCAGCACCTTTTGGACCCTTTGAATCCAGAGTTCTTTTTTGATCTTTAGCCTTTTTACTGAACTCCTGGAGATGGTGAATGACAGGGTAGCCCAGCAAGCTGCAGTCCATGGGGTCGCGAAGGGTCGGACATGAGTTTGCAACTGAACAACAACATTGTGCTCTACAGTTTAAACAGACAAAGACTTCATTAATAAATATTCTTTGTGTCATCAGGATCGAGTACGTGTCTATAAACTGTGTTTTCAGATTTTCTGAGTCTCTTTCTTGAAAATCTCTGCTGTTCTCCCTGCTTCTTGAAATGTCACTTTGCTTGAGGCTCTTCCTCTGTTTAGAATGCAAATACCCTGACTATGCTAATGCTTTACTCCTGACCTAGTCTTAATATGCAAGACTTTAAGGTGAATTAATCTATCAGATTATCTAAAACACATTTTAATAAGAGAGAGGTGAATAGCAGAGGGTGGGCTGTGGAGTGAGGGACAACTTGATTTTGAAAAACAAGGCGGGTGAGGGTGACAGAGCCAAAGATAACCTGTTGTATTTGACTGTTTTTCTTGGGATTAGCCCTGCTTTGAAAATAAATGCCCTGCTTTACTCTGTAGTTTATCCTTTCTTTGCAGACAATTTACAGGATGTTATGAATGAATGAATGAGTGAATGAATGAAATTACCTTGACAGGCACCAGTTAAGAAGTTAAGGATTACCCTGATAGCATTTTGAGGTTTTTTTTTTTTCTTGGAATGAAAACAGAAGATTTCTCTTACAATATCAGCTCCTCTCTGATATAACAAGTCTAGAAAGATAGGAACTGTTTCCTATGGGAAGCATTTCCAAAGATGAAGTCAGGCTGAACCTTCTATCTTTCTATTTATGTTTTTTACAGTTGTTTTTATTTCCACCTATTGCAGTAACTGCATTGTATAGTAGCAGACTTGTCTCTTGTCTCTTTAGGCTTCTTTTGCTTATTTTGGTGTATACATGAGTCTGAATTTCCTCTTCTGCACCCCTGGGTGTGTGAGCAACAGTGGAATGTTTAGCTTTATTTCCAGACTATTATTTTTACCTTAAACTAAATTGATGCCCAATTTGCCACGACTGGAATACAAAGGTGAGACTTTCAACTGCTATTATCTGAACTACAAAGAATCAGAAGCATGCTTGATTAGGATTTTTTTAGCCAAGTTTTAATTTTCAAAGTGAGGATTCCCCCACCCCCACACTTTAAGTTTCATCTAGAGGATTGCCAATTTTGGGTAAAGACTAGAACTTGCAGAACTCACAAAGATGTAGATAAACATTTAGAACTATAAAGTTCTGAAAACCGTTAAAGCTATGAAGATGGACTACAGAACTTAGACATTGCTGCAGGGGGTTAGGAGGCCTTTAAGAGACATCCCAGATATAAGTTCTCTCCTGAATTGTTCAAATAAAATAGCTCACTAATATGAAAATTAGTCAAAGCTTTGGTTTTTCCAGTAATCATGTATGGATGTGAGAGTTGGACTATAAAGAAAGCTGAGTGCCGAAGAATTGATGCTTTTGAACTGTGGTGTTGGAGAAGACTCTTGAGAGTCCCTTGAACTGCAAGGAGATCCAACCAGTCCATCCTAAAGGAGATCAGTCCTGAATATTCATTGTAAGGACTGATGCTGATGCTGAAACTCCAATACTTTGACCACCTGATGCGAAGAGCTGACTCATTGGAAAAGACCCTGATGCTGGGAAAGATTGAGGGCAGGAGGAGAAGGGGACGACAAAGGATGAGATGGTTGGATGACATCACTGACTCATTGGGCACGAGTTTGAGCAAGTTCCAGGAGTTGGTGATGGACAGGGAAGTCTGGTGTGCTGCAGTCCATGGGGTCGCAGAGAGTTGGACACAACTGAGTGACTGAACTGAACTGAACTGAATACAAAAATAGCATGGTATACTTTCTCTGGAAATTGGTATATGTGGGAAGTTTGATAGACGGTGAATGATCATATGCTGGGTACACGTTTTTCCTCCTCTCTCTCCACTGTGCTGTCTTGGACCATAAAGAGGAATCTCTTATGGATCTCTGGGAAGCACTCAGGTGGACCCTTCAGTGCATCTTGTCTGCATCCTTCCCATCTTTTCCCTGTTGGACAACTGCTGATTTAATTGTCTGGCCTGGCTCCCTGTCCTCCTCTCCCAGCAGCCCCTCTGCATCTTGTAGGCCTTGTCCTTTCCAACCTGTGGCCCCTCTCTCACCCCCAGGGCTGACCCTGTCCCCACAGCCTCTGTCCGCCTGACCTGGCAGATGCGCTCCCGGGGCAGGAGCCCCCGCCTGCGAGCTGAGCATCGCTCTCCACTCCAGCCACAGCTAAGGCTGACGTTTTGCTCCCTCACTCCCGTACTGATTTCTGCATTGCTCCTGAACTTCAGAAAAGGTTATCACAGGTCAGGCTCCGACTAGAACATGTCCGATGACCTGACTAACTCCTGTAGAAGAGAAGTTCCCTGAACTGCCCCCAGTGGTGTCACGTCACCATTGCTGCTTAGAGGAAACTTGGGGGCTGGGTTCCATGTCACTCAGCAGAGGTGACAGCCCGCTTTTCAGGGGCCGACAAACCACACGTACGCAGATGAATGGCTATGATGAGAATGCCTACTTACTTCTGATGAAAAATACTCTTGTAAAGGCAACTGGATGAGTGTTTGTGTGGGTTTACACATTCTCTCACTTTGGTTGTGTTAGAATTCAGAGGTTGCTTGGGGAGAGGAAGTGAGAATCAACAGACTTGACTGGTTGTTCTGAAGGTGCGTGTCATCAGGCAGACGGTTCCATGTTGGCATCGGGGCCCTGGCCATGACCTTGGCAGTGAGTCAGAGGCTCAAGGTCAGGCTGGAGGAGCTGGGGCAGCCTTGGCTTCCTAGCTCTCCTTCCGTCACGCTCAGTGGTCATTCTCTCCTGTGGGCACATCCTTTGAGCGTTCGTGTGAATACCTCCAATCAGGAGAGTCAGGGCCCCGCCAGGGGACTTTCTACATTTTTCGGGACACTGTATGAGCTCTGATCCAGTTATCAGAGGGTAAGGTTCCCCTCAATACTCCCCACCAGGAGGCCTTTTCCACTTTTTTGGACGTCAGCCTCTGCTGTACTTGAACTCCGAACAGCCACCACTTGTGGCTCTATGAAGGATGACAGCCACATATATAAAGTTCTAGAAGACTCTGAGAGTCTAATTACTCCCTTCTCACCAGTCGTGATGGTTGTGGACCAGCCTTGGGTGTGACCAGCCTTGGGTGTGACCTACACTAACTGCAGGGTCTCTCTGGCTGGAGCCCGTGCTGGTCCCAGAGGGACTTTGCCTGAAATCCACCTGTGGCTCAGCCTGCCTCTCTTCCTTCCAGGTCTGGTTCCTCCATCCCCAATCCTGACTGACTCTTCCTGGGGACACGTTCTCATAAATCACTTCTACATAAATCAGAACCTCAGGCTGGAAAACCAGCCTAATTCAGACAGTATCCATATTTCATTATAACTCAGTTTGTCATGTCTGCAGTGGAGAGATCACCTAATTTTTCCCCCATGTCTCTAAAGATCCCCTATAAGCCAATAGGATTAGTAAATTGTTCGCTAAAACATCCACTAATTAGCCTGATGCCTTTGTGTAGTTAACTAGAGTGAGAAGCGCATGAAAGCTCCCTGTTACATGATGGATCAATGATGTGGGTCAGGGGGTTGGGTACCATGAGCCCAGGGCTGGGGTGAGAGGCCTGGGTCTCAACTCTTCTCTGGGTCCTACTAGTGTGGCCTTGGGTGAGCAGACTCAAGTCTGGGGGAGGGGACAGTTCATTCAGATAAAAATGACAGGATGGAATTAGAAAATTTCTAAGCTTTCCTGGTTGAAGAGAAAATAAAGGCTCTGGAACAATGTTTGAGTGTTTAAAGCAAGTTTTATGGCCAAACAGGGAACCCAACGCTATGCAGACAGTGCACTCTGATGGATGCTGCTCAGCCAAGGGCATAGACAGGCCTTAAAAAGCTGAAAACCATTGTCTCTGTGTGAGTCAAGGGTCTCCAGGGATACAGACCCCCACCCTCTGGATGTATACACAGAAAGAGAGAGAGAGAGATTTATTTTAAGGAATAGGCTTTCACACTTGTGAGGTCTCTAAGTTCAAAATCTGCAGGACAGGCTGGCCGGCTGGGGACACAGGGAAGACTCTGATGTGGCAGCTTGAGTCCAAAGGCTGCCTACTGGTAGATCCCTCTTCTATGGGGGACATTGACCTTTTCTCTTAAGGCCTTCACCTTGCCGGATGAAGCCCACCCACAGGATGAAGGGAGTTTGCTTTACTCAGAGTCTGCTGAGCTCAGTGCTAATCTCATCTCATAGCACCTTCACAGCAGCTTCAGAACGGCATTTGACCAGGTCCCTGGTGCTGAGTTCTTGCCAATTTGACACCTAGTGTTAGTCATCAACACTGTTCCTCGCTGGGAAGTCAGAATTTCTGTATGATTGGCCGGAGATCTCTGGGCTAGTCAGTTAGGCCCAAAGAGAGCTGAGAGGCATCTAGAACATGTGGCTCCAGCGGTCCTTCAGCACCACCGAGGCTCAGCTGGGCAGCGAGGCTGATTCTGAGCCTTCATCGTGACTTTCTGAGACCTGCCTGGGGAATCAGTAGCGATCTATGCTTGCCATTTCTTCCTCCAGGGGATCTTCCCAACCCAGGGATCAAACACCTACCTGCTTTGGCAGGTAGATTCTTTATCACTGAGCCACTGGGAAGCCCATGTATTAACACTAAAAACAAAAAAAAACAACTATTAAGATCAAGTTCTGCTTTTTACTGCTATACATTGCAGGACTTCAGAATCTTGCCATTAATCCCATAAGATAAAAAGCATAGTTTACACTGCAGAAGAGAAGATTATTACACAAGACGAAAGTGGTTCAGGGATGGATTGTGAGTCAGGCATTTGTGTGATTAGTTAGTAGATAAGTTTAATATCTTTGAGGTCAGTAATGCAATTCTGAGGTCAAAACATTGCATAATAAATGAACAACTGCAGAAAGCCTGGGCCAGAAGCCCGTGGAGGGGCTACCCACTCCAGTATTCTTGCCTGGGGAATCCCCATGGACAGAGGAGTCTGGCGGGCTATAGTCCATGGGGTCGCAAAGAGTCAGACATGACCGAAGTGACTTAGCACACATGCAGTACTTAAAATAACCCAGTTCTGTAACAGTAGTCTTGCTTTCCACTCCCATCATGACATACCCACAGCTCTTTATATCTTTTGTTGCCTGAAAGGCAAGACTACTGCTGAATTCAGGTAATAGCTCCCATAATCCAGCATGGAATTACATCGTGACCAAATGATTTACAGTATCTAAACTTGACAGATTTGTGTTCTGTTCAGATTTTTAGAATAACAAGGAGTTTTTAATCATGTGTTTGATTTGAAAGTCTGAGATATAATCAGAGATTATACTTTGGATTACAATCCACATTTCTCAGAGGGGATGTATTATTTTCAACCTTAAGTCTCCCATGTGCCTCCAGTTCATGTAACTACAATGCTGGGCGATCAACATTGCTCAGGAAAAAAAAAAAAAAAGCAAACATCCTTGTTGAGAGAGAGAGGTAAAAGGAAAGAGAGAGGAAGATGCAGTGTAGCAAGTTAAAGGGAGATTTTTGAGCTTTGCTGCAGGAATCCCAACATAATAATTCATATTTTAGCATTTCATAGGAAATATAAAGTTTTCTAACTTCTCTCCTTTTAGCCAGAAATCTATGCAACTCCACACACAGGGAAGATTTTAATTGAAAATCAGTTGCCACTTTTTTTTTTGTTTTAATAAAAATTAAAATACTGTGATAATGGTGCAGTTATTCTTGAGATTTTCCAGCATTGGTGGAAAAAAATAGGCTTTAACTGAAATGATCTGTTTTTTTAAAACAGATAATGAACAGTACTTTGCATGTGTGATTTCATTATTATTACCTGATCAATGTTTCTATCAATTTATTAAGGTGTGAAAAAGGTATGTTCTGAGACAGAGGAGTAACAGTATGTCAAGGAGGCATAAAACAGTCAAATATATTTCAAAATGAGTTGAAATAGGTACTTTGTGGTCCTATGGACTGTAGCCTGCCAGGCTCCTCTGTCCATGGGGATTCCCCAGGCAAGAATACTGGAGTGGGTAGCCATTCCCTTCTCCAGAGGATCTTCCCAACCCAGGTCTCTCGCATTGCAGGCAAATTCTTTACCATCTGAGCCACCAGAGAAGCCCTCCAAAAGACAAAACTAAATGAAAATCTCAATGCCTTAAGGCACGATAAAGCTATTTCTCTCTTGTTTTCTCAAAAATCACCCCAAGGTACAAGGGGAAAAAGAAACAAAAAAACACAAAAATGCACCATCCATGAAACCAGAAAAGAACTGAACAGTTCAGATAATGGTGTGTGGGTAAGAGGCAGGCGATGAGAAAGAGTTGGTTTGCCAAGCAAGCCTTGAAGAGACTGGAGGACGGGAAGTCCTAGCACAAGACCTGCAGTCTCATAGGTGCAGAGTGTTCCAGATGCGAGTCTCAGGCACAGAGAAGGGTGGGTGAGAGGAGCCGAAGGACACAAGGGTGTTGAGTACAGTCTGCATGTTGGACAGTGAACCTCCCCATCCCCCCTCCACCCAAAGACAAACTAGTCAGGGTGATGCTTCTCCAGATAAGAGAAAGAGGAACTTCCTCTGGAGAAGCTGAAATACCTCAACGAAAAAACTACCGATATTGGCAATTAGGGATTCCTGAAAATAAATTCCCTTGGACAGCAAGGAGATCAAATCAGTCAATCCAAAAGAAAATCAACCCTGAATATTCATTGGAAGGACTGATGCTGCAGCTGCAGCTCCAATACTTTGGCTACCTGATGCAAAAAGCCGACTTGCTGGAGTCACAAAGAATCAAACTCAATTTAGTGACTGAACAACAACAAGAAATAAATTCAGTCTTTTTTCTATTCAGTGGGTTGTCTTTTCATTTTGTTGATGGTTTTCTTTGCTTTGCAAAAGCTTTTAAGCGTTTAATTAAGTCTCACTTGTGGTACAGACAACTAGTAAAGAACCTGCCTGCCAATGTAGGACATGAAAGAGACGTGGGTTTGATGCCTGGGTCAGGAAGACCCCCTGGAGAAGGATGTAGCAACCTACTCCAGTATTCCTGCCTGGAAAATTCTGCAGACAAAGGAGCCTGGCGGGCTCCATGGGGTCACAAAGAGTTGGACATGACTGAAGGTGTGCGCACACACACACACACATACACACACACACACACACACAGGTGCTGCTTAATTTTTTTTGCTCTTTTTTTTTTTTTTTGCCTTCAGTTCAGTTCAGTTCAGTCGCTAGTCATGTCTGACTCTCTGCGACCCCATGATCCGCAGCACTCCAGGCCTCCCTGTCCATCACCAACTCCCGGAGTCTACCCAAACTCATGTCCATTGAGTCGGTAATGCCATCCAACCATCATACCCTCTGTTGTCTCCTTCTCCTCCTACCTTCAATCTTTCCCAGCATCAGGGTCTTTTCAAATGAGTCAGCTCTTCGCATCAGGTGGCCAAAGTATTGGAGTTTCAGCTTCAACATCAGTCCCTTCAAAGAACACCCAGGCCTGATCTCCTTTAGGATGGACTGGTTGGATCTCCTTGCAGTCCAAGGGACTCTCAAGAGTCTTCTCCAACACCACAGTTCAAAAGCATCAATTCTTTGGTGCTCAGCTTTTTATAGTCCAACTCTCACATCCATACATGACCACTGGAAAAACCATAGCTTAGGAGACAGATATTAATAAGACTGCTATAATGTACATCAAAAAGTGTGCTGCCTGTGTTCTCTTTTGGGAGTTTTGTGGTTTCAGGTCTGATATTTAAGTCTTTAATCCATTTTGAATTTATTGTTTTGTATATGGTGTGAAGAAATGTTCTGATTTCATATATTTACATACAACTGTTCAGTTTTCCCAGTACCACTTACTGAAGAGACTCTTTTTTCCATTCTATAGTCTTGCCTCCTTTGGCATAGATTAATTGACTGACCATAAGTGTGTAGGTTTACTTCTGAGCTCTCTACTCTGTTCTATTGATCGGTGTGTCTATTTCTGTGCCAGTACCAAGCTGTTTTGATTAATGCAGTTTTGAAGGCTAGTCTGAAGTTGTATAGAATAAATAAGCAACAGGATATATTACATAGCACAGAGAAATATAGCCATTATTTTGTAATGACTTAAAAGGAACATAATCTATAAACATATTGTATTGGTATGTTGTACACCTGAAACTAATAAGATGCTGTAAATTCACCTGCATCAATTAAAAATGAACAGCCAAAATAAATCCAGTTCATTCTCTGTTTGTTCACCAGTCTAAAATTCTGCCTGCCCTAGGAAATTCCAATCAGCATTTTGGCACAGAGGGACCATCTGATATACAAGGAGTGATTATGAAAAAGGCTAAATCAAAAGCAAATAAACAGACAAAGGAATGCATAAGAAATAGGGGGCTGAAAAATATTTAACACAAAAGAAAATAAAAGATGCAAGAGGATGATATTCTTTAAGAATTTGAATGGCAAAGAAGTACACTTCTAAATATAAAGATATAGATATAAAAGCCTAAATATACTGTGTAAGAAAGTTTTGAGACTTTAAACTAAAAAATAGAAATGCACATTGAAGAGAAATGAAAGAAAAATAGAGGATTGATCCAGCTGGTCCAATATCTGATAGTGAGAGTTCCAGAGAGAATAAACAGAAAATTGTACAGAAAAATTATCAGAATGATATAATAAATATTTCCAGAACCAAAGACAAGTCTCTAGAATGATGTAACCCAATGAATGCCCAGCACAATGAATAAAAATCAAAGACCTATTGCAGGTTATATCATCATAAATTTCGGAACAATAAGGAAAAGTTATGAAAAACACTTTTTGACAAGTCAAAGAATCTAAAACATGGGGGATATCAGACTTATGAATAGCAACCCTGGAATCTAGGAGAGGGAGAAGAATCACTTCAAAATTCCTATTTCCCACTAGACCTTAATATTTAAATAGATGGCTGTTCAAGGGCGAGGGTAGAATGAAGAAATCTTGAGATGTAAAGAGAGTCAAGTCATTACTTCTTTAGCACCATTAAAAAATTATTTATTTGTGTATTTATTTATCTGTTTGGGTATGCTGGGTCTTAGTTTCAGCTTGCAGAATATTTGTGGCCACATACATTGCAGCTCATGGGCTCAAAAGTTGCCATGGCATGTGGGCTCTTAACTCCCCAGCCAGGAATTGAACCCACTTCCCCTGCTTTGCAAGGTGGATTCTTAATTACTGGCCCAGCAGGGAAGTCTCTGGAACCCTTCTCAGGAAACCACAGGAAGACATATTTCAACAGAATGAGGAGGTGGGAACTGAGAAGGAGAAAAGACTTGGGTTCTAGGGAGCAGAGAGAGAGGGACTAGTGACAGCAAGGGAAACCCAGAGTCAACAGCAGCCACGTGGCGCCCTGGAGTGATGGGAGGAGGCGGAAACAGGAGGGTAAGCGGGGCTGACGGATCTTCTGATGCATCTGATCAGATGGAAAAATGATATTGAGAGAGTTTTGCACAACTGCCAAAGGATGTAAAAAGATTTAGTAAATATTCAAAGAAAATGAAAAAAATCATAAAAAGATGTGTACATCAATTGTAGGCAAAGCAAAAGATGGAATAAAAATGAAAATATAATTGCAATGCATATTGATTATAAATACTTACATATGTGTAATGTATAACTGTGAATACTAATGTGGGGTTAATTCAAAATTAAAGAAGATTATGTTGAAAGGTTAAAGAGCATTGTTGTCATTGATGTTCACTCATGTCCGATTCTCTGTGACCCCATGGACTGTAGCCTGCCAGGAATTTTTCAGGCAAAAATACTGGAGTGGGGTGCTATTTCCAGGGGATCTTCAAACCCAGGGATTGAACGTGCATCTCTTGTGTCTCCTGAGTTTGCAGGTAGATTCTTTACCACTAGTGCCATGTGGGAAGCTTCAAAGAGCATGCAAGTTTGCTACAATTCTCAACTCCGAAATGTTGGATGAATATTGAGTAACATTATTGAATCATAAGAAACATACTATATATTTATATACATACATACATATATATATACATATATATACATATATATATATATATATACACACACACACACAATTATCAGGAGAAGGAAAATGTTTTAAATGTTGAGTGAAGTTTCCTCCAAGGAAAGAAAGAAGATCAGGAGACAAGGAATATTGTTTTCGTCGTAAGCTTCTTAGAACCATCGACTGCTTAAAACCATCTGCAAATAGTACTTTAAATAAAATAAATGTTAGTAAAAAGTAAAGATAAAAAATCAACCCAACATTTCTAAAACCTCAAGACAGCAGAACAGATCTGGTCTCTCGTGAACAATGGTCGAACTTCTAAAATCAGTACGGATGACTTCTGGCATCGGACCACACCGACCGGCCATTGACCAGTGATGTTCGATAACAATGCAAATAAATGAATCCTAAAAGATGAGCTCAGATCACCATAGCACCGCAGGAATCCTTTATTGTGGATTGCTTTTTGGTTTTCGTTTAGCCACCGGGTGGGCATGAAGGGGAGATAAATTTTGTTGTGAGAGAAAAAGAAGTATGCACCTAGAGGAAAGGGTCACAGCCTTATCAGCCCCCCATCGGTCAGCCAGGTGCCCACGTGAACACAGACAACCCAGGGGCTTCAATAAAATGCAGAAAGGAGGGTCAAAAAGGATGTGAGAATAAGAAAAGTCTCCTGGATTCCAGTCTCCAATGATCACAGAAATGTATGAAAGATAGCATAATTTAAAGCAAATTCTGCTTTCTAATTAAAGAGTAATCTTCATAGAATCTTGATACATATTCTGTGACACAGCTATAACTGCTGGTTCAATTGATGTTTTTTTTTTTTTTCTCAGCAATAATATACTTCTCTTCACTTTCTTGCTGAATGCAGAGCTTTCAGAAAGGGTTGGCTTTTTATGACTTCAAATTAGAGTCTGTAATTTTCCCTATAAAACACGTGCAGAATATATATGGGCAAGTATCTTTTGCCTTCACCATCAAGTGTTCCATGTTTCTGGAAGGCAGGGGCTCTAAACAGGAAGGGATCGATAGACAGCCTATATTTATCCCCTCTACCTGGAGTGCCGATGGCTCTTGTGATGTGAGTAACTCCTGGGTACCAGACATCAGAACAATCTTGCCATCTGTTTATGCGCAGGTCACCAGCCAACAGATGGGAAACCTGGGTGAGTTTGCTTTTCTATTTTGAGATTTACTGAGGACAGGGGAGTTTGTTCTGTTTCTCTCTCTCTCCCTCTCTCTGTCTAATACTGGAAAAGCACTTTCGTTTTTGGATAGTGTTGAAGTTCTAGAAAACACTTGTTCTGTAATTGATATCAAGAGTTTTCTGTTTGCACAGACTGCTGTTGTCTGAAGGCTGTAAGGGTTTGTTCAGGTGTTTAAGTTTGGCGGGAGACAGTAGTATATGCAGCTGTCTGCCCGTGCCTTCAGAAGGTCAGAGCAGAGAGCTGTGGTCCGGTCAGAACCCAGGACACAGCCTCCGGAGGGGGCTTCCGTGAAAGGAGTGGCAGGACTGTGCCCCGCTCC